>NC_053391.1:540918839-541146097 GCF_905171765.1 Bufo bufo | reverse complement strand
TTCATCCCCATCCTCCTCCTCATCCTCCTCCTCCTCGTCCTCCAGTAGTGGGCCCTGGCTGGCCAAATTTGTACCTGGCCTCTGCTGTTGCAAAAAGCCTCCCTCTGAGCCACTTCTAAAAGACTGGCCTGAAAGTGTTAGAGATGACCCCTCTTCCTCCTCCTCGTCCTGGGCCACATCCTCTTCCATCATAGCCCTAAGTGTTTTCTCAAGGAGACATAGAAGTGGTGCTGTAACGCTGATAATGGCGTCATCGCCACTGGCCATGTTGGTGGAGTACTCTAAACAGCTCAACAGGGCACACAGGTCTCGCATGGAGGCCCAGTCATTGGTGGTGAAGTGGTGCTGTTCCACAGTGCGACTCACCCGTGCGTGCTGCAGCTGAAACTCCACTATAGCCTGCTGCTGCTCGCACAGTCTCTCCAGCATGTGCAAGGTGGAGTTCCACCTGGTGGGCACGTCGCATATGAGGCGGTAAGCGGGAAGGCTGAAGTTACGCTGTAGAGCAGACAGCCGAGCGGCGGCAGGATGAGAACGCCGGAAGCGCGCACAGACGGCCCGCACTTTATGCAGCAGCTCAGACAAGTCGGGGAGGTTGTTAATGAATTTCTGCACCACCAAATTCAGCACATGCGCCAGGCAAGGGATGTGCGTCAAACAGGCTAGTCCCAGAGCTGAAATGAGATTTTGCCCATTATCGCACACCACCAGGCCGGGCTTGAGGCCCACTGGCAGCAACCACTCATCGGTCTGTTGTTCTATACCCCGCCACAACTCCTGCACGGTGTGGGGCCTGTCCCCCAAACACATCAGTTTCAGAAAGGCCTGCTGACGTTTACCCAGGCTGTACTGATGTCTGTCGCTGAACGGATGAGGAGGTGGAAGAAGAGGAGGAGGAAGCTAAATAGGAAGAGGAGGCAACAGGAGGCAAAGAATGATGCCCTGTGATCCTTGGCAGCGGAAGGACGTGCACCAAACAGCTCTCCACCTGGGGCCCAGCCGCCACTACATTTACCCAGTGTGCAGTTAAGGAGATATAGCGTCCCTGGACGTGCTTACTGGTCCACGTATCTGTGATTAGGTGGACCTTGCCACAGATGGAGTTGCACACTTGATTTTATCCGATACTTGGTTGTGCAGGGAGGGCACGGCTCTCCTGGAGAAGTAGTGGCGGCTGGGAACGACGTACTGTGGGACAGCAAGTAACATGAGCTGTTTGAAGCTGTCCGTCTCCACCAGCCTGAATGACAGCATTTCCAAGGCCAGCAGTTTAGAAATGCTGGCATTCAGGACAAGGGATCGAGGGTGGCTAGGTGGGAATTTACGCTTTCTATCAAAGGTTTGTGAGATGGAGAGCTGAACGCTTCCGTGTGACATGGTGGAGATGCTTGGTGATGGAGGTGGTGTTGTTGGTGGCACATCCTCTGTTTGCTCGGCGGCAGGTGCCTACGTTCCTCCAGAGGCCGAGGCAGCAGCAGAAGAGGGAGCAGGAGGGGCCTGAGCCCCTTTTTGGTTTTGAAGGTGCTTACTCCACTGCAGCCCGTGTCTCACATGTAGATGCCTGGTCATGTGGGTTGTGCTAAGGTTCACGTTAATGCCTCGCTTCAGGCTCTGATGGCACAGCGTGCAAACCACTCGGGTCTTGTCGTCAGCACATTGTGTGAAGAAGTGCCATGCCAGGGAATTCCTTGAAGCTGCCTTTGGTGTGCTCGGTCCCTGTTGACGGTGGCCAGAAGTAGTTGAACTGTTTTCACGACGGCTGCTCTGCTTTTGCACCCTGCTCCCGCTTTTGCTACACTGCTGGCTCGGTCTCACCACTGCCTCTTCCTCCGAACTCTGAAAGTTAGTGGCACGACCTTCATTCCATGTGAAGTCTAGGACCTCATCGTCCCATGCATCGTCTTCCATCCAGTCATCCTCCCTGACCTCCTTTTCGATCTGCACACTGCAGAAAGACGCAGCAGTTGGCACCTGTGTTTTGGCATCATCAGAGACGTACCTAGATGGTATTCCC
Source organism: Bufo bufo (assembly GCF_905171765.1). Taxonomy (NCBI): domain Eukaryota; kingdom Metazoa; phylum Chordata; class Amphibia; order Anura; family Bufonidae; genus Bufo; species Bufo bufo. Next base: position 541,144,083 of record NC_053391.1, on the reverse strand, counting down.
ATATCCTCATCAGGAAACATAAGTGGTTGTGCGTCAGTGCATTCTATGTCTTCCACCCCTGGGGAAGGGCTAGGTGGATGCCCTTGGTAAACCCTGCTAGCAGAGTCTTCAAACAGCATAAGAGACTGCTGCATGACTTGAGGCTCAGACAGATTCCCCGATATGTACGGGGGTAATGTGACAGACTGATGGGCATGGGTTTCAGGCGCCACCTGTGCGCTTTCTGCAGAAGACTGGGTGGGAGATAATGTGAACGTGCTGGATTCACTGTCGGACACCCAATTGACTAGCGCCTGTACTTGCTCAAGCCTTACCATCTTTAGAACGGCATTATGCCCGACCAAATATCGCTGTAGATTCTGGCGGCTACTAGGACCTGAGGTAGTAGGTTCTGTAGGACGTGTAGCTGTGGCAGAACTGGCACATCCTCTCACTGCACCTGAGGCTCCACCAACACCACCACCACGAACATGACCGCGTCCCTTATTAGATTTTTGCCTCATAGTTAGAGTTTACAAAGCAAAGTAAAAAGTGGTTAAGTCTGTTAAAAACAAATTAACCGCCAATAAAAACCCTGATGTAGGGTTTTGCACTAATTATTTTTTTATTCTAAATGACAGCGGTATTTGTGGCCTAAATGTAACAGTCACTTATGCACGTCTTATCCCAGATGTGCAGTATATTAGAGGGTTTTTTCACCCCAGTAACCAAAAAGCCGTATTTCTGGCCTAAATGTGACAGTCACTTATGCTTGTCTAATCCCAGATGTGCAGTATATTAGAGGGTTTTTTCACGCCAGTATGCCAAAGCCGTATTTCTGGCCTAAATCTGACAGTCACTTATGCTTGTCTAATCCCAGATGTGCAGTATATTAGAGGGTTTTTTCACGCCAGTATGCCAAAGCTCTATTTCTGGCCAAAATGTGACAGTCACTTATGCTTGTCTAATCCCAGATATGCAGTATATTAGAGGGTTTTTTCACCCCAGTAACCAAAAAGCCGTATTTCTGGCCTAAATGTGACAGTCACTTATGCATGTGTAATTCCAGATGTGCAAAAAATTTTACTTTTTTCACTCCAGTAACCAAAAAGCCATATTTCTGGCCTAAATGTGACAGTCACTTATGCTTGTCTAATCCCAGATGTGCAGTATATTAGAGGGTTTTTTCACCCCAGTAACCAAAAAGCCATATTTCTGGCCTAAATGTAACAATCACTTATGCATGTGTAATCCCAGATGTGCAGTATATCAGAGGCTTTTCTCACCTTAGTATGCCAAAGCCGTATTTCTGGCCTAAATGTGACAGTCACTAATGAACGTGTAATCCCAGATGTGCAATATATTAGAGGGTTTTTTCACCCCAATAACCAAAAAGCCGTATTTCTGGCCTAAATGTGACAGTTATGCACGTGTACTTCCAGATGTTCAGTATATCAGAGGCTTTTTTCACCCCAGTAACCAAAAAGTCGTATTTCTGGCCTAAATGTGACTGTCACTTATGCACGTGTAATCCCAGATGTGCAGTATATCAGAGGCTTTTTTCACCCCAGTATGCCAAAGCCGTATTTATGGCCTAAATGTGACAGTCACTTATGCACATGTAATCCCAGATGTGCTATATATTAGAGGGTTTTTTCACCCCAGTAACCAAAAAGTCGTATTTCTGGCCTAAATGTGACAGTCACTTATGCACGTCTAATCCCAGATATGCAGTATATCAGAGGCTTTTCTCACCCCAGTATGCCAAAGCCGTATTTATGGCCTAAATGTGACAGTAATTTATGCACGTGTAATCCCAGATGTGCAATATATTAGAGGTTTTTTTTACCCCAGTAACAAAAAAAGCAGTATTTCTGGCCTAAATGTGACAGTCACTTATGCAAGTGTTATCCCAGATGTGCAATATATATGAGGCTTTTTTCACCCCAGTATGCCAAAGCCGTATTTATGGCCTAAATGTGACAGTCAATTATGCACGTGGAATCCCAGATGTGCAATATATTAGAGTTTTTTTTTACCCCAGTAACCAAAAAGCCGTATTTCTGGCCTAAATGTGACAGTCACTGATGCTTGTCTAATCCCAGATGTGCAGTATATTAGAGGGTTTTTTCACCCCAGTAACCAAAAAGCCGTATTTCTGGCCTAAATGTGACAGTCACTTATGCATGTGTAATTCCAGATGTGCAAAAAATTTTACTTTTTTCACTCCAGTAACCAAAAAGCCATATTTCTGGCCTAAATGTGACAGTCACTTATGCTTGTCTAATCCCAGATGTGCAGTATATTAGAGGGTTTTTTCACCCCAGTAACCAAAAAGCCATATTTCTGGCCTAAATGTAACAATCACTTATGCATGTGTAATCCCAGATGTGCAGTATATCAGAGGCTTTTCTCACCTTAGTATGCCAAAGCCGTATTTCTGGCCTAAATGTGACAGTCACTAATGAACGTGTAATCCCAGATGTGCAATATATTAGAGGGTTTTTTCACCCCAATAACCAAAAAGCCGTATTTCTGGCCTAAATGTGACAGTTATGCACGTGTACTTCCAGATGTTCAGTATATCAGAGGCTTTTTTCACCCCAGTAACCAAAAAGTCGTATTTCTGGCCTAAATGTGACTGTCACTTATGCACGTGTAATCCCAGATGTGCAGTATATCAGAGGCTTTTTTCACCCCAGTATGCCAAAGCCGTATTTATGGCCTAAATGTGACAGTCACTTATGCACATGTAATCCCAGATGTGCTATATATTAGAGGGTTTTTTCACCCCAGTAACCAAAAAGTCGTATTTCTGGCCTAAATGTGACAGTCACTTATGCACGTCTAATCCCAGATATGCAGTATATCAGAGGCTTTTCTCACCCCAGTATGCCAAAGCCGTATTTATGGCCTAAATGTGACAGTAATTTATGCACGTGTAATCCCAGATGTGCAATATATTAGAGGTTTTTTTTACCCCAGTAACAAAAAAAGCAGTATTTCTGGCCTAAATGTGACAGTCACTTATGCAAGTGTTATCCCAGATGTGCAATATATATGAGGCTTTTTTCACCCCAGTATGCCAAAGCCGTATTTATGGCCTAAATGTGACAGTCAATTATGCACGTGGAATCCCAGATGTGCAATATATTAGAGTTTTTTTTTTACCCCAGTAACCAAAAAGCCGTATTTCTGGCCTAAATGTGACAGTCACTGATGCTTGTCTAATCCCAGATGTGCAGTATATTAGAGGGTTTTTTCACCCCAGTAACCAAAAAGCCGTATTTCTGACCTAAATGTGACAGTTACTTATGCATGTGTAATCCCAGATGTGCAGTATATCAGAGGCCTTTTTCACCCCAGTAACCAAAAAGCCGTATTTCTGGCCTAAATTTGACAGTCACTTATGAAACATAGAAACATAGAAACATAGAATGTGTCGGCAGATAAGAACCATTTGGCCCATCTAGTCTGCCCAATATATCTGAATCCTATGAATAGTCCCTGGCCCTATCTTATATGAAGGATAGCCTTATGCCTATCCCATGCATGCTTAAACCCCTTCACTGTATTTGCAGCTACCACTTCTGCAGGAAGGCTATTCCATGCATCCACTACTCTCTCAGTAAAGTAATACTTCCTTATATATTACTTTTAAACCTTTGCCCCTATAATTTAAAACTGTGTCCTCTTGTGGTAGTTTTTCTTCTTTTAAATATGCTCTCCTCCTTTACCGAGTTGATTCCCTTTATGTATTTAAAAGTTTCAATCATATCCCCTCTGTCTCTTCTTTCTTCCAAGCTATACATGTTAAGGTCCTTTAACCTTTCCTGGTAAGTTTTATCCTGCAATCCATGTACTAGTTTAGTAGCTCTTCTCTGAACTCTCTCTAGAGTATCTATATCCTTCTGGAGATATGGCCTCCAGTACTGCGCACAATACTCCAAGTGAGGTCTCACCAGTGTTCTGTACAGCGGCATAAGCACTTCACTCTTTCTACTGCTTATACCTCTCCCTATACATCCAAGCATTCTGCTGGCATTTCGTGCTGCTCTATTACATTGTCTTCCCACCTTTAAGTCTTCTGAAATAATTACTCCTAAATCCCTTTCCTCAGATACTGAGGTCAGGACTGTGTCAAATATTCTATATTCTGCCCTCGGGTTTTTACGCCCCAGGTGCATTATCTTGCACTTATCCACATTAAATTTCAGTTGCCAGAGTTCTGACCATTCTTCTAGTTTTCCTAAATCCTTTTCCATTTGGCGTTTCCCTCCAGGAACATCAACCCTGTTACATATCTTTGTGTCATCAGCAAAAAGACAAACCTTACCATCGAGGCCTTTTGCAATATCACTTATGAAGATATTAAACAAAATTGGTCCCAGTACAGATCCCTGTGGAACCCCACTGGTAACATGACCTTGTTTTGAATGTTCTCCATTGACTACAACCCTCTGCTGTCTGTCACTCAGCCACTGCCTAATCCACTCAACAATATGGGAGTCCATGCTCAATGACTGCAGTTTATTGATAAGTCTTCTATGTGGGACAGTGTCAAAAGCCTTACTAAAATCTAGATATGCGATGTCTACTGCACCTCCACCGTCTATTATTTTAGTCACCCAGTCAAAAAAATCTATAAGATTTGTTTGACATGATCTCCCTGAAGTAAACCCATGTTGTTTTTCATCTTGCAGTCCATGGGATTTTAGATGTTCCACAATCCTATCCTTTAATAGGGTTTCCATTAATTTGCCTACTATTGATGTCAGACTCACTGGTCTATAGTTGCTCGATTCCTCCCTACTACCTTTCTTGTGAATGGGCACGACATTTGCCAATTTCCAATCTTCCGGGACGACTCCTGTTACTAATGATTGGTTAAATAAATCTGTTAGCGGTTTTGCCAGCTCACCACTAAGCTCTTTTAATAATTTTGGGTGTATCTCATCAGGCCCCTGTGACTTATTTGTCTTCACCTTAGACAGCAAACTTAGAACATCTTCCTCTGTAAAGATACATGCATCAAATGATTTATTAGTCATCCTTTCTAGTGGAGGTCCTTCTCCTTTTTCTTTTGTAAAAACTGAACAGAAGTATTCATTAAGGCAGTCGGCTAGCCCTTTATTCTCTTCTACATACCTTCCGTCCTTTGTTTTTAATTTAGTTATTCCTTGTTTTAATTTCCTTTTTTCATTTATATATCTGAAGAATGTCTTATCCCCTTTTTTCATAGACTGAGCTAGTTTTTCTTCTGCCTGCGCTTTAGAAGTTCTTATAACTTGCTTGGCCTCTCTCTGCCTAATCTTGTAGATTTCCTTATCTTCATTGCTCTGTTTTTTTTTTATAATTACAAAATGCTAGCTTTTTATTTTTAATGATTTGGGCCACTTCTGCTGAGTACCACAGTGGTCTCTTCCTTTTTTTGCTTTTACTGACAAGTCTAATGCAATTTTCTGTTGCCTTCAATAATGCACCTTTTAAGTAGTCCCATTTCTCCTGGACTCCATGTAATCCGTTCCAGTCTGATAAGGACTCATTTATGACTAATTTCATTTTTGAAAAGTCTGTTTTTCTAAAATCTAAAACTTTTGTTTTGACTGTTACATTTATGCACGTGTTATCCCAGATGTGCATTATATCAGAGGCTTTTTTCACCACAGTAACCAAAAAGTCGTATTTCTGGCCTAAATGTGACAGTCAATTATGCAAGTGTAATACCAGATGTGCAGTATATCAGAGGCTTTTCTCACCCCAGTATGCCATAGCCGTATTTATGGCCTAAATGTGACAGTAACTTAAGCACGTGTAATCCCAGATGTGCAATATATTAGAGGGTTTAATCACCCCAGTAACTAAAAAGCCGTATTTCTGGCCTAAATGTGATAGTCACTTATGCTTGTCTAATCCCAGATGTGCAGTATATTAGAGGTTTTTTTCACCCCAGTAACCAAAAAGCCGTATTTCTGGCCTAAATGTGACAGTCACGTATGCTTGTATAATCCCAGATGTGCAGTATATTAGAGGGTTTTTTCACCCCAGTAACCAAAAAGCCGTATTTCTGGCCTAAATGTTACAGTTACTTATGCATGTGTAATCCCAGATGTGCAGTATATCAGAGGCCTTTTTCACCCAAGTAACCAAAAAGCCGTATTTCTGGGCTAAATGTGACAGTCACTTATGCACATGTTATCCCAGATGTGCAGTATATCAGAGGCTTTTTTCACCACAGTATGCCAAAGCCGTATTTATGGCCTAAATGTGACAGTCACTTATGCACGTTTAATCCCAGATGTGCAATATATTAGAGGCTTTTTTCACCTTAGTAACCAAAAAGCCGTATTTCTGGCCTAAATGTGACAGTCATGCACGTGTAATCCAAGATGTGCAGTATATCATAGGCTTTTTTCACCCCAGTAACCAAAAAGCCGTATTTGTGGCCTAAATGTGACAGTCACTTATACTTGTCTAATCCCACATGTGCAGTATATTAGAGGGTTTTTTCACGCCAGTGTGCCAAAGCCGTATTTCTGGCCTAAATGTGACAGTCACTTATGTTTGTCTAATCTGAGTTGTGCAGTATATTAGAGGGTTTTTTCACGCCAGTATGCCAAAGCCGTATTTCTGGCCTAAATGTGGCAGTCACTTATGCTTGTCTAATCCCAGATGTGCAGTATATTAGAGGGTTTTTTCACTCTAGTAACCAAAAAGCCGTATTTCTGGCCTAAATCTGACAGTCACTTATGCATGTGTAATCCCAGATGCGCAGTATATTAGAGGGTTGTTTCACCCCAGTAACCAAAAACTTGTATTTCTGGCTAAAATGTGACAGTCACTTATGCACGTGTAATACCAGATGTGCAGTATATCAGAGGATTTTTTCACCCCAGTATGCCAAAGCCGTATTTCTGGCCTAAATGTGACAGTCACTTATGCACATGTAATCCCAAATGTGCAATATATTAGAGGCTTTTTTCACCCCAGTAACCAAAAAGCCGTATTTCTGGCCTAAATGTGACAGTCACTTATTCTTGTCTAATCCCAGATGTTCAGTATATTAGAGGGTTTTTTCACCCCAGTAACCAAAAAGCCGTATTTCTGGCCTAAATGTGACTGTCACTTATGCATGTGTAATCCCAGATGTGCAGTATATCAGAGGCTTTTTTCACCCCAGTATGCCAAAGCCGTATTTATGGACTAAATGTGACAGTCACTTATGCTTGTCTAATCCCAGATGTGCAGTATATTAGAGGGTTTTTTCATCCCAGTAACCAAAAAGCCGTATTTCTGGCCTAAATGTGACAATTACTTATGCATGTGTAATCCCAGATGTGCAGTATATCAGAGGCCTTTTTCACCCCAGTAACCAAAAAGCCGTATTTCTGGCCTAAATGTGACAGTCACTTATGCTTGTCTAATCCCAGATGTGCAGTATTTCAGAGGCTTTTTTCACCCCAGTATGCCAAAGCCATATTTATGGCCTAAATGTGACAGTCACTTATGCACGTGTAATCCCAGATGTGCAATATATTAGAAGCTTTTTTTTTCACCCCAGTAACCAAAAAGCTGTATTTCTGGCCTAAATGTGACAGTCACTTATGCTTTTCTAATCCCAGATGTGCAGTATATTAGAGGGATTTTTCACCCCAGTAATTAAAAAACTGTATTTCTGTCCTAAATGTGACAATCACTTATGCACGTGTAATCCCAGATGTGCACTATATTTAACAGATGTATTTTTTTTAACCCCAGTAAGCAAAAAGCTGTATTTCTGGACTTGCAGACATGCAGATAGCCTGTGCTGGTGCACTATCATTGCATAAAATGGCTGCCGATCATGTATTGATATTGACTAACTGAAGAAAAAAAAGTTTGTTTTCAGCAGTAGTTGGCTCAGGGCAGGCTTAAAAAAATTGTGCACTGCACCCACAAAACACATTTGCTGTAGATTGCTGAGTACAAAAAACAGTTCTTGATAAGATTTCTCCCTGATCTCTCCCTCACAGCAGCTGCAGCCTCTCCCTACACTAATCCGAGCAGAGTGACAGGCGGCGCTACGTGACTCCAGCTTAAATAGAGGCTGGGTCACATGCTGCAGTTGGCCAATCACAGCCATGCCAATAGTAGGCATTGCTGTGATGGCCTTTTGGGGCAAGTAGTATGACGCTTGTTGATTAGCTGCTGTGCTGCCTTTCAAAAAGCACCAAGAAAACGCCGAACAACGAACCCAAACTTTTACGTAAATGTTCGGGTCCGTGTGCTGGAAAACCTGAAGTTCGGTATGAACCCGAACTTTACAGTTTGGGTTCGCTCAACTCTAGTTAAAACTGTGACCTACTTTGACGTGCTTCCAGAGCTACTCTCAGGAATAGGGAGAGGGCAGTATCTGTTAGCAAGAGGCACAGCTCTTGTCTCCTGATGACTATCTTATCTACCTATGTTGTGTCACCGACATGAAGATGTCATCACGGGCCACGCAAGATTTCAAGCTAGATCTTCAATCAAGATGCTAGCGGCCGTCTCTTCACTAGTGTTGATCACGAATATTCGAATTGCAAATTTTTATCGCGAATATTGGCACTTGCAAATTTGCAAATAATTAGAATACAGTGATATATATTCATAATTTTGAATATTCGAGATTTTATTTAAATCATTACACACGATCCCTCCCTGCTTCTAGTTTGTGGGCCAATGTGAAGGCTGCAATATGATTGCGAATTTTCGTAATGCAAATTTTCGTAATGAGAATGTTCGTAATGAGAATCAATGAGATCGTGAAAACTCAGATCCGATGGTATATTCTAACCCCCATGGTGATGGGGACGCTTGTCAGGGAGGAGTATGCCAAAGTGGAACAACTGTACAGATTTAAAAAAAAAAAAAAAATATTCTAAAGAACGAACATATTCGATTTAGTGCTATATATTCGTTTTTTACAATATTCGTAATATTCTAAAACAAGAATATATAGCAATATAGCGAATATTCGAAAAAAACAAAACAAATGTAGAACAATTTAGCTAATATAGTGCTATAATCTTTTTTTTAATAGTCATGAGTACTGATTAAAAAAAAATCTTTAATATAGCTACTCCCAGCTCATTGAACCTACTGCTTACAAAGAAATTATGACAAAGTAATTAGTAGCAAATTTTCTAATACTTTGCTTATGTTAATTTATAATATACTATTAGAAGGACCCGGCTTCGCACGGGTATATTTAATCTATTTCATTTAATGTTTCCATGTGTCGTAAAAAGATATCGACAGTTTCTTCCATAACAGAGACCTCTACAGTACCCGCCCCTTTAACAATGACCTCCACAGTGCCCGCCCCTTTAACATTGACCTCCACAGCGGCTTTCCCTTTAACATTGACCTCCATAGTGCCCGTCCCTTTAACAATGACCTTCACAGTACCCTCCCCTTTAACAGTGACCGCTCCTTTAGCATTGACCACCCCTTTAACATTGACCTTCATAGTGGTCGCCCCTTTAACAGTGACCTTCACAGTGCCCGTCCATTTAACAGTGACTTCCACAGTGACTGCCCCTTTAACAGAACCTCCACAGTGCCCACCCCTTTAAAAGTGACTTTCACAGTGACCGCCCCTTTAACAGTGACTTTTACAGTGACTGCCCCTTTAACAATGACTTTTACAGTGACTGCCCATTTAACAATTACCGCCCCTTTAACAGTGACTTTCACAGTGACCGCCCCTTTAACAGTGACTTTCACAGTGATCGCCCCTTTAACAGTGACTTTCACAGTGACTTTCACAGTGATCGCCCTTTTAACAGTGACTTTCACAATGACTGCCTCTTTAACAGAGACCTCCACAGTGCCCGCCCCTTCAAAAGTGACTTTCACAGTGACCGCCCCTTTAACTGTGACTTTTTACTGTGACCTCCCCTTTAACAGTGACTTTTACAGTGACCACCCCTTTAACCTCTTAAGGACATAGGGCGTACAGGTACGCCCTTGTGTCTTGGTACTTAAGGACACAGGGCGTACATGTACGCCCTGTGTATTTTTGATCACTGCTGCGCGGCGGGCGGCGATCGGAACCCCGTGCCTGCTCAAATCATTGAGCAGGCACCTCGGCTAAATGCCCGGGGGGGTCCCGTGACCCCCCCATGTCGGCGATCGCAACAAACCGCAGGTCAATTCAGACCTGCGGTTTGATGCGCTTTTTGCAGTTTCTGATCCCCGGGGTCCCTGACCTCGGGGATCAGAAACTTTAGTATGCCTAAACTATATATGTTTCACCCCCCCTGCACCCCTGAATGATTTGATGGCGGCGGGAGGTGCAGGGGGGGTTGTGGGCGGTGCGGCAAGCGGGATCGCGATCCTCCGCCTCCTCTTGAATAATTGTTGGTGTACAGTGGGTATACCAGGGTGTCAGCACATTGCTGACACCCTGGTATAAACGTCTGACATCTATGATGCGATGTCAGCCGTTTAACCCTTTCCATACCGCGGTCCGTACGGACCGCTGTATGGAAAAGGTTAACAGCACAGGGAGCTCCCTCTCCCATTGGGGGGCTGCTGTGCCTTTGCAGCCCTCCAATGGAGAGGGAGAGAGCCCCCAGACAGGCCCCAGACAGCCCCCCTCCTTACCCTTCCCCGTCTGCGCAGTTGTGGCCACAACTGAGCAGACGGGGAAGGTTCCCATGGCAACAGGATGCCTTCTCAGGTATCCTGCTGTCCATGGTGCTGAACAGATCTGTGCTAAAGGCATAGATCTGTTCAGACAAAGTGTAAGTAAAATACAGTACAAAACACTATATAGTGTACTGTACTGTATTATACAGACATCAGACCCACTGGATTTTCAAGAAAGTGAAAAAAAAGTAAAAATCAAAAAACACATTTATCACTGATTAAAAATGAAAAAAATAAAATTCCCTACACATGTTTGGTATCGCCGCGTCCGTAACAACCTGATCTATAAAACGGTCATGTTACTTTACCCGAACGGTGAACGCCATAAAAATAAAAAATTAAAAACAATGATGAAATTGAAATTTTGCCCACCTTACTTTCCAAAAAAGGTAATAAAAGTGATCAAAAAAGTCGCATGTACGCCAAAATAGTGCCAATCAAACCGTAATCTCATCCCGCAAAAATCATACCCTACCCAAGATAATCGCCCAAAAACTGAAAAAAACTATGGCTCTTAGACTATGGAAACAGTAGAACATGTTTTTTTTTGTTTCAAAAATGAAATCATTGTGTAAAACTTACATAAATAAAAAAAAAGTATACATATTAGGTATCGCCGCGTCTGTATCAACTGTCTATATAAAAATATCACATGACCTAACCCCTCAGATGACCACCGTAAAAAAATAAAAATAAAAACGGTGTAAAAAAAGCCATTTTTTGTCATCTTATGTCACAAAAAGTGTAATAGCAAGCGATCTAAAGGTTATATGCACCCCAAAATAGTGCCAATCAAACCGTCATCTCATCCGGTAAAAAATGAGACCCTACTTAAGATAATCGCCCAAAAACTGAAAAAACTATGGCTCTTAGACTATGGAGACACTATTGTATACATATTAGGTATCGCCGCGTCCGTGACAACCTGCTCTATAAAATTACCACATGATCTAACCTGTCAGATGAATGTTGTAAATAACAAAAAAAAACGGTGCCAAAAAAGCTATTTCTTGTTACCTTGCCGCACAAAAAGTGTAATATAGAGCAACCAAAAATCATATGTACCCTAAACTAGTACCAACAAAACTGCCTCCCTATCCTGTAGTTTCTAAAATGGGGTCACTTTTTTGGAGTTTCTACTCTAGGGGTGCATCAGGGGGGCTTCAAATCGGACATGGTGTCAAAAAAAAACAGTCCAGCAAAATCTGCCTTCCAAAAACCATATTTCATTCCTTTCCTTCTGCGCCTTGCCGTGTGCCCGTACAGCAGTTTACGACCACATATGGGATGTTTCTGTAAACTACATAATCAGGTCCATAAATAATGAGTTTTGTTTGGCTGTTAACCCTTGCTTTGTAACTGGAAAAAAAATATTAAAATGGAAAATCTGCCAAAAAAGTGAAATTTTGAAATTGTATCTCTATTTTCCATTAAATCTTGTGCAACACCTAAAGGGTTAACAAAGTTTGTAAAATCAGTTTTGAATACCTTGAGGGGGGTAGTTTCTTAGATGGGGTCCCTTTTATGGAGTTTCTACTCTAGGGGTGCATCAGGGGGGCTTCAAATAGGACATTGTGTCAAAAAAACATTCCAGCAAAATCAGCCCTCCAAAAATCAAACGGCGCACCTTTCACTCTACGCCCCGCTGTGTGGCCGTACAGTAGTTTACGGCCACATATGGGGTGTGTCTGTAAACTACAGAATCAGGGCCATAAATAATGAGTTTTGTTTTGCTGTTAACCCTTGCTTTGTAACTGGAAAAAAAATATTAAAATGGAAAATCTGCCAAAAAAGTGAAATTTTGAAATTGTATCTCTATTTTCTATTAAATCTTGTGCAACACCTAAAGGTTTAAAAAAGTTTGTAAAATCAGTTTTGAATACCTTGAGGGGTGTAGTTTCTTAGATGGGGTCACTTTTATGGAGTTTCTACTCTAGGGGCGCACCTTTCACTCTATGCCCCGCTGTGTGGCCGTACAGTAGTTTACGGCCACATATGGAGTTTTTCTGTAAACAGCAGAGTCAGGGCAATAAAGATACAGTCTTGTTTGGCTGTTAACCCTTGCTTTGTTAGTGGAAAAAATGGGTTAAAATGGAAAATTAGGCAAAAAAATGAAATTCTCAAATTTCATCCCCATTTGCCAATAACTCTTGTGCAACACCTAAAGGGTTAACGAAGTTTATAAAATCAGTTTTGAATACCTTGAGGGGTGTAGTTTATAGAATGGGGTCATTTTTGGGCAGTTTCTATTATGTAATCCTCGCAAAGTGACTTCAGACCTGTAGTGGTCCCTAAAAATTGTTTTTTTGTAAATTTCTGAAAAATTTCAAGATTTTCTTCTAAACTTCTAAAAGTCTTGTAACATCCCCAAAAAATAAAATATCATTCCCAAAATAATTCAAACATTAAGTAGACATATGGGGAATGTAAAGTCATCACAATTTTTGGGGGTATTACTATGTATTACAGAAGTAGAGAAACTGAAACTTTGAAATTTGCAAATCTTTCCAAATTTTTGGTAAATTAGGTATTTTTTTGTGAAAAAAAAATATTTTTTTTTACTTCATTTTACCAGTGTCATGAAGTACAATATGTGATGAAAAAACTATCTCAGAATGGCCTGGATAAGTCAAAGCGTTTTAAAGTTATCAGCTGTTAAAGTGACACTGGTCAGATTTGCAAAAAATGGCCTGGTCCTAAGGTGAAATATGGCTGTGTCCTTAAGGGGTTAACAGTGACCGCCTCTTTAACAGTGACTTTCACAGTGACCACCCCATAAACAATGATTTTCACAGTGACCGCCCCTTTAACAATGATTTTCAGTGACAGCCCCTTTAACAGTGACTTTTACAGTGACCGCCCCTTTAACAGTGACTTTCACAGTGACCGCCCCTTTAAAAGTGATTTTCACAGTGAGCACCCCTTTAACTGTGACTTTCACAGTGACCGCCCCTTTAACAGTGACTTTCAGTGACCGCCCCTTTGACAGTGACCGGACCTTTAACAGTGACTTTCACAGTGGCTTCCCCATTATTGGTGAATGCCCCTTTTACAGTGACTTTTACAGTGACCGCCCCTTTAACAGTGACTTTCACAGTGACCGCCCCTATAAAAGCAACTTTCACAGTGACCGCCCCTTTAACAGTGAGTTTCACAGTGACCGCCCCTTTAACAGTGACTTTCACAGTGACTGCCCCTTTAACAGTGACTTTCACATTGACTGCCCCTTTAACAGTGGCCCCCCCTTTATAAGTGACTTTCACAGTGACCACCCCATAAACAATGATTTTCAGAGTGACCGCCCCTTTAACAATGATTTTCAGTGACCGCCCCTTTAACAGTGACTTTTACAGTGACCGCCCCTTTAACAGTGACTTTCACAGTGACCGCCCCTTTAACAGTGACTTTCACAGTGACCGCCCCTTTAACAGTGACTTTCACAGTGACCACCCCATAAACAATAATTTTCACAGTGACCGCCCCTTTAACAATGATTTTCAGTGACAGCCCCTTTAACAGTGACTTTTACAGTGACCGCCCCTTTAACAGTGACTTTCACAGTGACCGCCCCTTTAACAGTGACTTTCACAGTGACCGCCCCTTTAACATTGACCACCCCTTTAACAGTGACTTTCACAGTGTCCGCCCCTTTAACAGTGATTTTCACAGTGACCACCCCTTTAACAGTGACTTTCATAGTGACCGCCCCTTTAACATTGACCAACCCTTTAACAGTGACTTTCACAGTGACCGCCCCTTTAACAGTGATTTTCACAGTGACCACCCCTTTACAGTGACTTTCAGTGACCGCCCCTTTAACAGTGACCGCCCCTTTGACAGTGACGGCACCTTTAACAGTGACTTTCACAGTGGCTTCCCCATTATTGGTGAATGCCCCTTTTACAGTGACTTTTACAGTGACCGCCCCTTTAACAGTGACTTTCACAGTGACCGCCCCTTTAACAGTTACTTTCACAGTGACTGCCCCTTTAACAGTGACTTTCACATTGACCGCGCCTTTAACAGTGACTTTTACAGTGACCACCCCTTTAACAGTGACTTTCACAGTGACCGCCCCTTTAACAGTGACTTCTACAGTGACCGCCCCTTTAACAGTGACTTCTACAGTGACCGCCTCTTTAACAGTGATTTTCATAGTGACCACCCCTTTAACAGTGACCGCCCCTTTAACAGTGAGTTTCACAGTGACCGCCCCTTTAACAGTGACTTTCACAGAGACTTTTACAGTGACTTTAACAGAGACTTTTACAGTGACCGCCCCTTTAACAGTGACTTTCATAGTGCCCGCCCCGTTAACAGGGACCTTCATAGCGCCCGCCCCTTTAATAACAGTGACCTCCTCAGTTCCCGCCAATTTAATAACAGTGATCTCCACAGTGCCCGTCCCTTTAATAACAGTACCTCCACTGTGCCTGCCCCTTTAAGCAGTAAAGAAAAATGGCTGGGTTGTTTTGGAAACCTGGAGTAAAACTGTGTTTATGGCAGTTGGGATTTGAAGAGAAAGACTTGCAGGATTGTATTGTCTAATGTGGGTAATTTTTTGGGAAATATCTCATCCTGGACACCTGATGTACCTGTGTGCCAAATTTTGTGAAGATCGGTTCAGTCGTTTGGTTGCGCATAAAGAACTTCCAGACAGACGTCTATACAGACAGACAGAAATTCATTTTTATATATATAAAGAGATATATATATATATAAAAAAAAAAAAATAAAAATATATATATATATATATATATATATAAAGACAAAAATACAATGCAACAGCACTCTGAAAGCTAAATAAAGTACATTAATGCCATAGTATTAGAAAACATTCTGGTGCTAATGCTACGCTTATTTTGTAAATTTGAGATTCTTGGCAAATACATTTTGTACAAAATTATTTGGGCCCGTCTGCCAAACGTCAAGGTGATTTCTGTAAGACGTGAACCCAACACTAAATGCTACCTGTTATGTGCCATAACAGCCACCATAAAATTCGGGGAGTGCAGGTTCCACATGAATGCTGGGTCCACTCTGCTTTTTATCATTTTTGGTGCCAAAATGGCATCCATTAAATTCAGGGAATGCGGGTACCAACATGCATGCTGAGCCCACTCTATACCTCTCTTGGTGCCAGACGGCTTCCAATGAATGCAATGAGAGTCCACTCTATACCTCTCCTGGTGCCAAAAGGCTTTCAGTGAGTCCAGGGAGAGTAGGCTACAGCTTTATACTTACACTAATTAAAATCAGCCTATAGGGCAGACAGGCTGGTCAGGGGTACAAGACTAAATGGAGTCAGCCACACCTCCAGTACAAACTGCAAAGAAAACGGGAGTCAGTCAGCACATCCCAATGCTCAGGTACACGCTGCCATGGCTAAAAACACATAAAAAAAAAAATACAATGCAACATCACTCTGCAAACTAAATAAAGTACATTAATGCCATAGTAATAGAATATATTGGTGCTAATGCTACGCTTATTTTGTAAATTTGAGATTATTGGCAAATACATTTTGTACAATTTTTTTTGGGCCTGTCTGCCAAACATCGAGGTGATCTTTGTAAGACGGGAACCTAACACTAAATGCTACCTGTTATGTGCCATAACGGCCACCATAAAATTCAGGGAGTGCAGGTTCCACATGCATGCTGGGTCCACTCTGCTACCTGCATTCCCTGAATTTAATGAAGGCCATTTTGGCACCAAAAATTTTATAAAGCAGAGTGGACCCAGCATGCATGTGGAACCTGCACTCCCTGAATTTTATGGTGGCTGTTATGGCACATAACAGGTAGCATTTAGTGTTAGGTTCCCGTCTTATAGAGATCGCCTTGACGTTTGGCAGATGGGCCCAAATAATTTTGTACAAAATGTGTTTGTCAAGAATCTCAAATTTACTAAATAAGCGTAGCATTAGCACCAGAATATTTTCTATTACTATGGCATTATTGTACTTTATTTAGTTTGCAGAGTGCTGTTGCATTGTATTTTTTTCTTTGTGTTTCTAGGGATGGCAGCGTGCACCTACGCATTGGAATGTGCTGACTGACCCCCTTTTCTTTGCAGTATATATATATATATATGTATACATTTATTTCCAGCATATTTTATAATATTGCTTATTCTGCGTGTGGCCTTTGATCTAGTATATATGTAGAACTTTATATGAACTTATATGAAACAGTTTCCTGCAATATTAAGCTTACCTCCCATTATTCTTTATTTCCTCTATAACAATATTCTTTCCCAAGTGGCACTAATATACTGTAAAGCGCCCAGAGAACTGTTACCAGGTCATTGGGGTATTATAACAGTAGGGCATCCATCATTGCATTATGTAGTTCAGTGAATATAAACTATGATAAACGAATGTAGAAAGTCATATATCAGTTCCTATTTTTAATCCTTGCTTTCTCTGGGTATGTAATTAGGCTGTGTACTCTGAACTTCATTGTGCTTTTAATATCCTATTGAAAGTGTCACATAGCTTTCTTTCTACTCTATCACCCTCTAATTATATAGCTCCCGTTAATGAACACTAATGGAATATGAACTTGAAAAAGACTATGTCAGCTCGCTGACTTACAAGCCAGAAGAGACAAGACACACAATTTATGCGGGAGACCTTGGAGGGAAGGAACACAGTGAGGTTATATATGTCTAAAAATAGAGGATCTTTGACAGAGATGAAAAGATATATAACCAAGACAATACATGATAAGAGATCTGAAGGTCACATTTCACTACTTTCTTTCTAACTTCAATGCCCTACCCTGGTTGCATGATGTTTTCATACATCTAGGTCAAAGTAAAGATAAAACATAATCATAATGAAATGATCAATCAGTGTACAGCTACCATGCATTATATTAAGCCATGTGCATTAGCTTCATGTGCGCTGACCATTAATATCCTGTGGTAATGAGCACAGTGGGGGCTGGGGCCTTGAAGCTCTCAGAATAGGAAAACTAAAACATGATACATTTCGTTCTGCATTATATTATTCAGTTTGCATTGGTCAGTTCATATAACATGATCTGGGCAGCATTCACACTAACATGAGTGTTTTGCGGTCCCCAAACAGCAGATCTGCAAAACACAGTTACCGGCCGTTTGCACGCTGCATCTAAAAATGGAATTATCTTACTTTTACTAGAGATCGTCACTTATTGTAAAGTTATTCCACCCTCTTATTTTCTGTCTTTTCTTGGATGATTACCTCTTCCTGACAAAGTCATTTTTTTTTTGTTTTTTGCTTCTATACAGCCAAGAACCATAAAGTTTTTAGGTTTTTTAAAGGGACTCTGTCACCACTTTCTAACCCCCCCTTTTAAAAGTATTGTTATCTCCATGGCGCCCCTGTGATTACAAAGGTGTTGTTAGAAGATAAATTCGCCGTCTCCTTTTGATAAAAAGAGCTTTTATCTAACCTGTCAATCTTCTTGATAAGGTGCCCAGGGCGTTTCTGTTGGTCTCAAGCTGCCGCCCGCCGCCGCCGCTGTTGGTGCCCAGCTCCTCCCCTGATGCTTTCAGCGCCGCCTGAATATAATGAAATACGCCTCCGGCTCTCGCTCAGTGCCCCCTCCTTTTAAAAGATCCCGCGCGTGCGCACAGGCCTGTGCCTGATGCGCCCGTGCGGACATTTACAATCAGCCTCATTGAGCGAAGTGCGCATGCGCGCACTTCGCTCAACCTCCTCATCAGACGAGCACTGCAGCCGGCCGTCTGATAGAAGATAAATTCGCCGTCTCCTTTTGATAAAAAGAGCTTTTATCTAACCTGTCAATCTTCTTGATAAGGTGCCCAGAAACGCCCTGGGCACCTTATCAAGAAGATTGACAGGTTAGATAAAAGCTCTTTTTATCAAAAGGAGACGGCGAATTTATCTTCTAACAACACCTTTGTAATCACAGGGGCGCCATGGAGATAACAATACTTTTAAAAGGGGGGGGTTAGAAAGTGGTGACAGAGTCCCTTTAAGCTCAAATAGCTGTAATGAGGGCTTGTATTTTTGCTGGGCAAATTGTACTTTCTAACATAACCATTTAATATTCCGGGGGTATATGTAATACATTTCTGGATGGAATTGAAAAACCCCTGATCTGCCTCCAGCAGAGAGAGATTTTTTTCAGTTCACGTCTATTTCATTTCTAATTCATTCTGCTGCCATTTCTGTATTCCTGTAGTTATTAGTTAGGCAACAGCACCATCTAGCGGTGGAAAAATTTATTGAACCTTGTTTTCTTGTTAATAAAGATTATTGCTTTGTGGGAGGTGCTAGGCATTGTGGGTAGAGCAAGGCATTCTGGGAAGGAGAAGCCCAGTCTTCAGTCTACATACAGACTCCACCATCTTTGTGCAAGTACAGATGTAGCAGGGTTAACACAAACTCTTAACTCAAATCTCTTAACTCATCGCGATATCTTGAAACAAAAGCCATTGAAAAGCAATTGAAGGTGTTTGTTTAACGCATTTAGTTTAGATAATACATCTCATAAAGCCTATGTGTTACCTCTACTACATCTTTATATCTGGTGAGTGAGATCTACCTTGTTTCAGGGACATTATGTTATGCAGAGCTGTTTAGCTAGGTATAAGTGTCACTCAGGGAGTTAATTCTGTTAGCTAGCCATGCAATCTATGTAGAGGCAGCCATTTTGGACATACCCAAATGCACTATATAGAAAGTATATTATTGGTATATAACACCCCGCTTCTATCAGTTTTTTTGGGGGGAGACTGGTATATCACACCAGTTATAATTATTTTTTCTAATTGCGTTTATCACTCTGTGTAGCTGCAGTATCACTGCAGAACCACTCACCACTGCTGCACAGTACAAATCCACTATAATATGCTTTCTTTGTTAGAAAGTTTATTATAAGTGTATTACACCCCTCTGTATTGCACACCTATCAATAGTACACCTATACCAGTCCTTGAAAGAACTTTCTTGGACCTATTTGATAGCGTTTTTGTCCCTAACAGTCTGTCCCTGCTCCACACAGCAACCTTTCCCTACACTGACAAAAGACTGAATGTAAAATGGCAGCCAGATCAGGTCTATTTATAAGGTGGGGGGTATGTCCATGTGCTGAAACTTTTCAATTGTCTGTCCTGTACCACCTGATGAATGTGTCAAGGGTCAAAGTTCTTCACAATGTAAAAGAATATGGTGGGCTCGAATAGCGCCATATGTTCGCATGTTCGGCAAATCGCGAGCGAGCAAAGTTCGCCGCAAACCGACTGCCGGGCAAACTGCAAGGCCATCACTAGTGAGTAGTTAGATCTCGTGGTAAAGTGGCTTGGAAGCGAGTCTGCTGAACATGCCAAAAGAATCAGAGACATTAACATAAACTATCCTGGCAAAGGCCTAAAGATAGTGTGGGAAAGACTTGATGAGTGTTATCGGTCAATAGAAGCTATAGAAAATGCTTTATTTAAGAGAATTGATTATTTTCCCAAAAATAGTGGGTAGGGGTCACCAGAAGTGCAGGGAACTCAGTGACTTGTTAAAAGAGGTACAGGTTGCTCAGGCAAAAGGAGAACTGCCAGGGCTAGCATTCCTGGACACCACCAGAGGTGTCAACCCGATTTCCAAAAACTCCCTTATAAGCTACATGAGAAGTGGACCGCGCATGGTTTTCATTATAAACAGGTTCACAATGTAACATTTCCCCCCTTTGTGGTGTTTGTAGACTTTGTTACTCAACAGGCAAGGATCAGAAATGATCCCAGTTTTGACTTTACATTGTCATGTCCCACTACCCTTGGTGTCAAACCTCATAAAACACCAGTGGCAGTCCAGAAAACGAACATTGCCTCCACAGGTTCTCCTTACAGGCCATTTAAGTCTTCTCAAGAAGAGAATAAACACAAAGATCTTACCAAAGAATGCCCCCTTCACAAGAAATCACATTATCTACTAAAATGCAGAGCCTTCAAGGAGAAGTCTTTAGAGGACTGCAAAGAATTCCTCAAAGAAAACAACATCTGCTTTAGGTGCTACACTACAACATCACACTTCGCCAGGAACTGTAAGGTCAGTGTGACATGCACAGAATGCGGTAGCACAGAACACAACATGGCAGATAGACACTGACATAGACACAGCAGTAGTCACTTCTCGCTGTACGGAGATCTGTAAAGGACTCGCAGGAGGGAAGTCCTGCTCAAAATCTGCCTTTTCAGAGGTTATCCAGGCGGTCACCGAGATAAGGCGATCAAGGTATATGCAATCTTGGAAGATAAAAGCAATCATTCTTTAGCTAAATCCACCTTTTTCAACACCTTCAACATCATAGAGCCCAGTTCTCCCTACTCCTTAAGGACATGTGCAGGTAGACGGCGTTGAAACGGTGGGGAGCAAAGCAACTGGGTACAAGGTGGAGTCCATAGATGGTCAGACCTGCTTGTCCCTGCCAACCGTATTGGAGTGCAATTACATTCCTGACAACCGGTCTGAGATAGCTACACCAGAGGTAGCAGCATACCACCCCCACCTGAAGCGTATAGGTCACCTGATACCGGAAATGGACCCAGAAGCCCTGATAGTCTTAGTTCTTGGAAGAGACATACTACGAGTTCACAAGGCTAGAGGACAGATTAAAGGTCCCCAGAACGCTCCATACGCCCAGAGAGTTGACCTAGGATGCGTCATCATAGGAGACGTCTGTCTAAGAGGAGCACAAAAGCCAACCTCAGTCAATAGTATGCTCACCAACACACTTGAAAATGGACGTCCTTCCCTATTCCAGGCATGTCACCGCAGTTTCCTAATAAAATAATTGACACACAGAGCTCCTGTGCCTTGTCCTTTCGTGGATCCCTCCTTTGAAGACCAAGCCTGCGATGGTGAGCAAGATCACTTAGGGTGCACAGTTTTCCACAGGACAAGAGAAGACAACAGGGTTGCAATGTCCATAGAAGACAGGCTGTTCTTGGATATCATGGATCAAGGAATAGCAAAAGACCAGTCCAAAAGCTGGGTCGCATCTTTACCGTTTAAACCCCGGAGACAACGCTTACCTAACAGCAAAGAACTTGTCTACAGTCAATTCCCACAAACTTCAGAGGGTAGGTGAAAGAACATTTCTTTACTTTCATGGAAAGAATATTCCAGAACATATAGAGAAAAGGCTGGGCACTCACAGATACCTGGAGTAGGTGGTACTTTATTAAAAATGGTGATATACTATAGACAATATAACTCTAAAATAATACAAAACTACAATAAATGGTCTGGCCAGACTTTAAAATACAGCAATCCACTAAAATGTTGTCTCAATGTGGAATAAAATAAAATATTAGATGGATCTGTTCAATCCACCATAAAACTGTTCTGGTTCTGATCAATGGTCAGATAGGTTGATACACTGCTCCAAATTAGATAGATAGACAGATACATGCATGCACGGTGAGAGAAATAACACTGACACTCTATATAAGGTCAAAGCATAACTCTAATTTATTAGGTGGGGGCTTCACATTATATAACCTCCATATTAGTGGGAGGAGTGGGCTCACATGATTGGTCTTCTAGCAAGGAGGAATGTAAACAGGAAATGTATGAGGAAGCAGCTTTCACTCTCAGGAAGCAGATGCAAGGGCACTGTACCTAGGTGTGGGCATGTCCCCCCCTACCCCGCATATAGTTATTTTTATTGTGTGTGTCAGCATTGTACTTCATCCATTCTAACCACAGGTTGGTGTCAGAAAATCCTGTCTCGGTGGCCATAGTATCTTCAAAGGTGGGGTCTGCTATAGCTGTCATCTGCCTAAGGGAAGTAGTATAGGGTTTGGACGGACCCTTCTCTATCTTTGTGAGATTATGTAGGTCTTTCAGGTGGAACATGACCATGTCCCCCCATCCAGGTGCCTATAAGGTATGTCCCTGCGTCATTGGTGCTGGGGTTTTCTATTGTGAGCGTAAGTGGCATGTTGGAGCCTGTCTGTCCACTTGGGTGGCATCTTCCACTCTTAAACAGTATCATGCGGGTAAGCAAGGATTTACCCATTTTGTCTTTTTTGTCTCGGGTACTATGAGGTCTGTATCCCCATGGGTCACCCGTGTTCCACCCAACTGCTCCCCACGAGTTACACTGTTCCCCATACTGGTTATCAGTGACACACTTGTATGTGGATCTATGGCTGCCCGTTTTGTACATGCTACATTGCCATGCTGGCATTGGGAATAATACTAGACTGCAGTAATCAAATTTGAAGGTAGCTACGTAAGTACTGGAGGAATTAAACCAGAAAGTGGTCAATATGTAGCCATCCTTCTCTTTTTGTTGGGTGATGGCCACTTGTCCTCCTGTCTTTGGAAGATTCTGTGTATATGTGATCGTGTAGGTGTAGACAAAAAGTAGCAGAACGATAACTGTTGCAAAAGGCATCATGTAGATTCAGCGGTGGTTTCCTTAATATATGGAGCTGGCACTCGTATTCTTTTGCAGTGTGATGCTTGGATCCAGTTAGGTCTCCCCTCGAGTTTTACAGAAGTTGGGGTGGTCAGCAGCACCTGGTAAGGTCCCTAGTATCGTGTTTCGAGGGTTCTTTTTATATGCTTCTTGACCACCACCCACTCTCCAGGTTTCAGAGTGTGACTTCCTTCTAGGGAATTAGGATCTGGAATGGAAGAGAAAACTTGTATGTTAGACAATTGTTTACTCAGAGCTATCACATATTTGGCAACAGATTCATAATGCATTTGCAACTGTTGCGGGAAATACTGTCTCATTCTTGGCCCTGTCCCAAATAGGATCTCGTATGGTGTCAGTTTGTGTGGAGGCCTTGGTGTGTGCCTAACTGAAAAGAGTGCTATAGGCAAGCACTGAACCCAATTGAGCTCTGCCTCCCTGGTCATCTTCAACATTTTTGACTTCAACACCCCGTTCAATCTTTCAACTTTGCCGCTGCTTTGGGGCCTATAGGGGGTGTGATACGCCAGGTGCGACCCTACCATTTCCCAGACTTCTTCGGTTAATCTTGCAGTGAATGCTGGGCCCTGATCACTCTCAATGACCTCAGGTTCTCCGAACCTACAGACAACCTCCTGCATCAGTTTTTTAGCAGTAGTAGTTGCTGTCTGATTTCGGATGGGGTAGGCTTCTGGCCACCCAGAGAACAAGTCTATCACTACCAGCACATATTGAAACCCTTGGCACATTGGCATCTGGATGTGGTCAATTTGTATCTTCTGAAAGGGATATAAGGCCTTTGGGAGACATTTCCTGGGCGTGGGCTCGGTACTACCTGGATTACACTCTGCGCAGATGAGGCACGCTTCAGTATGTCTCACCAGCATGGGGGTGATCCCTGGGGCCACCCATATTTTATCAATTAGCTCTTTCATGATGGTTTTGGATAGGTGGGTGGGCCCATGAGCTATTGCGGCTATTAAGAGATAGAGAGTTCTGGGTAGGCATACTCTCTTTCCCTGTGTCCAGAGTCCGGATTATTCTTTGAGGGCTGACTCTTTCATCCAGGTTTGCTTTTCCCTGGGAGTGGCCTGTTTCTGCATTTGTTTCAGTAGGTCCCATGTGACTTCTTCTTGCTCCAGATTTTCTTGTACTATCAGGATCTGTTCTGTCTGGGCTCCTTCCTCTTCCATTGCTGCTCTCTTTGCTGTTTGATCAGCTAGGGCATTTCCTCTGGCCTCAGGAGTGTCAGTTTGTGTATGGGCCTTTACCTTGATCACTGCCAATTGAGTGGGCAGGAGTACTGCTGCTATTAGGGCCGCTACTGCTGAGGCATTTTTGATTGGGGTTCCTGCGGCTGTGATGTAATCCCGTGCCTTCCATATTAGTCCAAAGTCATGAACCACTCCAAAGGCATATCTGGAATCCGTGTAGATATTAGCGGTATTATCTTTTGCTATGAGGCAGGCTTCAGTGAGGGCAATGAGTTCAGCCTCCTGTGCTGACTGGTCTGGGAATTGTCTTGCACACAGCACTTCATGCTCACTAGTGACTGCCATGCCTGTATGGAATTTCCCTTTGTCATCTATGTACCTTGAGCCGTCCACAAAGAGAATCCAATGAGGGTTTGTCAGAGAAGAGTCTCGGACTGATGGTGATGTCCCTACTTCAGCTTCCATCATTGTGATGCAATCATGATCCTGTTCTTGGTAAAGAGAGTCAGCTGAGGTCCTTAGTTCTTCTTCCTGAAGATCTTCTTCAGCATGCAGATCAATATAATCTTGAGAAGCTTCTCCTGAGTATAGTATACTTCCCCCTTGGAAGAGGAAGGAGTGTAGCAGGGTTAAGGATGTGACATTTCTAAATGGTGACATTATCTGGCAGGAGCAGACTACACTCCTGCCGGAGGAGGCGTTGTGCAGTGAGGTGTTTGGGTTGTGTCTGCTGGAGTATGGCAGAGATGTCATGCGGAGCCAAAATATTGAGGGGGTGCCCAAGCACAATGTCAGATGTGACGTCCAGAAGAGAGCAGCATGGATAATTCTGACACAGGAAGGGGCAGCTCTGGCTACAGGGTCAAGGCACTTAGAGTAGTAGCCCAGCGGTCTGTTGCGTGCACCATGAGTTTGGGTAAGAACTACATATTGTAGGAGTTTGACCTCCGGGTTGTCTGCCTGCCATGGTTGGAGCATGGAGGACAGGACTTTGCTAAAACATGAGGGGCTATTCTGTGCTCCCTGAGGCATCACAGTCCAAGTGTATTGCTTGCCTGCATGTGTGAATGCAACAATCTTCTTTTAATCTCTTTGGCCTTGTAGACCGTGTTCTTGCGTATCACACATGCCAATGTCATGACGTCACTCCCCCTTTCCAGCTCTGGCCCCCTGTCTCTCACTCTACTATACTTTGTAGATCTGACCACGTACACCAATATGTCTTGTATATTTGATCAAATTTATGGTAAAACAGCATGGGGTGGGTCTCGGGGTCCGGCAACTGACTGACAATTGAATACAGCTGATTTGGTGTGAATGACACATATATAGGTGGCCCCCTGGATATTGCCTTGGATAAAATGGTCTCATTTGCATATCTCAAAACTTCAGACTGCTCTCCTGCCATATTCTTCATCTGTTCTTTTATCTCATGTAACTCATACTGTATCCACCGCTTCTCCTCGGTCAAGTCTGACCGCCGTTTTGGAGTGTTAATATCTGCAGGAGAGGGGAAAGTTGTATGCATGGGGGGTTCTGCCGGGTTCTCATCCCCATCATCCTCTTTCCCATCCTCCTCCTCCTTCTTCCTGACCATCACTTGAACAACCTGCTGTGGCAGACTGAATGTGCAATCAGGATTTATCATGGGATAGAGTGCTTGAACTTGTGGGCTTACAGGCAGGACGGAGGGATCTGGGTTACCGGGGGTCAACAGTCCAGTCCAGACAGACCGAATTGCATTGATCAGGATGATTATTCTACCTATAGTCTTGTTCCCGATGTGTGCTTCCCCTATTTGGATTGATGACATCTTTTTTCATAGATTGGAGACTCTGATTAATGACTTAATCTGGGGTAGGAAGAGAGTTCGTATAAAGCAGAGATATCTATGGTTGTCGGAGGCAGATGGTGGGCTGTCACTACCCTTCTTTCAAGGTTACTATTTTTGCGCACAGATTCAGCGGTGCTGTCATTGGAAAGAGAGTTTATTATCACGATATTTGAATAAAGTGATTGACACACCAATAGATAACATTTTTGTATGTTTGGAAACTGGTACTATGGGAATGAGGAGGTCCTTGCTGGTCCCTTACTCACTGCAGAGGGTGTGGAACAGGCTGAAGGAGATTTTTAAAGTCTCCGGTCCGTTTGGTTTCACTCCTCTGTGGGGGAATGGGGCGCTGGAGGAGTTCTTCAAAATTACAGATTTTGGTTACTGGACACGTAAAGGCATCTATATGGTGTCTCACCTTTTTTACTTAGGTCGGTTTAAAACACTTTCAGAATTTGGATTTAATTATTGTTCACCATTGGATGTATTTATGTATACACGTTTGAAACACTTATTTGAAGCCTCCAGGAATAGAGGGGGTATTTTCCCACGAGAGAATATATTCCTTGATTACTGTTAAGCCCAGAAGGATGAGAAGATGAAAATATCTAGATTATACTCTAAACTCCGTATAGCATTGGTGGCTGTAACGCCTTTCAAAAGTCCAAGCAAATGGGAGCAAGAGTTGAATTGCCCCCCTTTGCATTGGTCTTCTATCTATAGGAACGTGAGAAGGGCGACAGTCTCCAGTGCACATAGACTAATACAATTCAAGATCCTCCATAGACTCTATTATACGCCCCAAATTCAAGGAAAATTTCCCCAAAATAGGGGTCGGGACTGCTGCTGTCCTAAATGTGGTCATATTAATGCGAACTATGTCCATTTGCTCTGGAGTTGCAATAAAATAAGTAAATATTGGGGCGAGGTATTCTCTGCTCTACAAAAAGAATCCTCAATGAAATATAACCCGGGGATATTGACAGTGATCTTAGGAGATTATGGTTCGGAAACAGAAGTTAGACGGATTTGGATGAGGGGTTTGATGGCGGCGAAAGCTATATTGGTGAAGCACTGGGGCTCAGCCTCCCAGCCCTCTTCAAGGGAGTGGGATCTATACCTTCAACAAATAAAAATTTATGAGGATATGGAAAGGCAGCGGAGAGTAGCACGCAGAGCCACGTAGGTAGATATTTCTGAATGTATTTACTGCTATGTCGTATCTGAGGAATTAAGGAGAACGACAGCCAATGGGGGGGGGGGATATAAGGATATGTATGTCTGTTTTATTATATATACTGACTTACTTTAAATTGGTTTATGTATTAACTTTGTATACTTTCAAAATAAAAATGTAAAGAATTTAAAAAAAAAAAAAAAAAAAGTAAAAAAAAAACAAAAAAAAAAAAACAGTCCAGTCGTGGGCATCGGCTGGGAATATGACGGTGTCTCATGCAGAGCTATGGGTGGGAGGTGCCGGGGAGCTACAGGAATGTGGCTATGTGGGTGTAAAGCACCACATGCGAGGCATGTAACACTGGAGGGAGGATTCTGTTGCCCATATACGGCACAGGTCCACCCCCCCTTCTTCTTGATAGACCATAATTATAAGGTGGCTGCTGCCCAGGCATACAGTAATATCTTCCTGTCTTTTCATTATATTTCTGTTCTCCCCCCGTCCGTTCAAATTCTTTGCTCCAGTCAAGCCACACCTCCACTGCATTTACTATCTTTTCATCAGCAAGTTTTTTGCTTCTCATTTAACAATGCTCTCCATGTATCAACACAAAGAGTGACACCTTTACACATCTCATAATGTTTCTCCAAGCTGGGTAAACACTTTACGAAGAATTTCCCTCTCTTGTCCGCCACGTACTGCTCTGGTGAGCAGCATCCCTTCGGGACACTTTCAACATTTCCCATAATGTACTATCTCCTGGAGCCGTCTAGTCCGTAACCTGTGCTTGCACCCTGTGTTCCTGAACTACCTGAGTTCTTCTTTGAGTCAGACACGTAGTACACCTTAGGACCGGTTCTGACCGCCTTCTCCCCTTCTACTATCCGGACAGACGCCTCTGGCTGTACCGTGATGTAGGCTAATGAGGTAGGCTTCCTTGTAACTCGGTAGTTTATACATAGGTGCTCAAGGTCATAACGACGTCAGAACAACACAACACATAAAACACAGTGTATCAAAATCTCATCACATACTGTGGGGTTCTTACTTACGTGCCCTCAAAGGCGCCCCAACTGCTTCCGCACCCCTTCCTCAGACCGATGACAAGAGGCTACACCAGGGGACACAGTATAGGCAAGATTACTCTGTTTTCTTACCTCATATCACGGGTAACGATCCCGGTGTCCATTGGTGCGCCCCTCCTATGTCTGATCTCCGGGGGTACGCGAACAGGGGGTCCAACCTTCGAGCCCCAAAATGTTCTGGTTCTGATCAATGGTCAGATAGGTTTATACACTGCTCCAAATTAGATACAGTATTTTTCGCCCTATAAGACGCACTTTTTTCCCCCCAAAAGTGGGGGGAAAATAGCAGTGCGTCTTATAGGGCGAATGCTGCTGATTTTGCCGAATTTTCAATGATACACCCGCCGCGATGCCGCGCGGCGGGTGTATCAGCTGTGAGGGAGGAGGGGCTGGGGGCCGGCATCTGCTTTTATAATGACAGCGGGGCTCGTGCAGTGACTGTATTCTACTACATGGGCCCCGCTCAATGTATAATCGTATCTGTAATAGTTAATTGTTATGTATATAATCGCATAATCAGCGCCTGTATACTTACAACTACAAGCGCTCGGTAGGTAGCAGAGAGGAGGGAGGAGACAGGCCGGGAGGACGGGCGCTGGCAGCATGAGTCACTACGTCATGCGCCTGCGCCGCCCACTTTATGAATGAAGCAGGTGGCGTGGGCGCATGACGTAGTAACTCACGCTGCCAGCGCCCGTCCTCGAGGCCTGCCTCCTCCCTCCTCTCTGCTACCGAGCGATTGTAGTTGTAAGTATACAGGCACTGATTACCCGATTATATACATAACAATTAACTATTACAGATACGATAATATACAGTGAGCGGGCCTGTGTAGTAGAATACAGTCACTGCACGGGCCCCTCTGTCATTATAAAAGCAGATGCGACCCCCTGTATTGAGGGTCATTCACTACAGGGACACTTATGAAGGGGATCTGTGGATGACACATAGCATAAGATGCTATATATGTGTCATCCACAGATCCCCCCCATAACTGTCATACACAGATCCCCATAACAGTGCCATCCAGAGACCCCAATAAGAGCCACCCACAGATCCCCCATAAGTGTCACCCACAGATCCCCCATAAGTGTCACCCACAGATCCCCCATAAGTGTCACCCACAGATCCCCCATAAGTGTCACCCACAGATCCCCATAACAGTGCGTCACCCACAGATCCCCCATAACTGTGCGTCACCCACAGATCTCCCATAACAGTGCGTCATCCACAGATCCCCCATAACAGTGCCATCCACAGACCACAATTAGTTCAAAAGCCACCAAAAGCACACCTTTTTGTTCAAAATATTTTTTTTCTTATTTTCCTCCTCAAAAACCTAGGTGCGTCTAATGGGCCGGTGCGTCTTATAGGGCGAAAAATACGGTACGTGCATGCACGGCGAGAGAAAGAACACTGACACTATATAAGGTCAAAGCATAACTCTAATTTATTAGGTGGGGGCTTCACATTATATACCCTCCATATTAGTGGGAGGAGTGGGCTCACATGATTGGTCTATTAGCAAGGAGGAATGTAAAAAGGAAATAAGTTTAAGGCATATGTATGATAGACTCAGAGGAATTCCTGACAGTTTCAAGTTTTTGCTGCAAATAGTTTCAATCATAGAATGCATACTGGGGGACAGACACCATTTTGTAAGTGACAAGCAAGTGTCCATTATATTCCATAACAATATACTATAGAAAATATAACTCTAAAATAATACAAAACTACAATAAATGGTCTGGCCAGACTTTAAAATACAGCAATCCACTAAAATGTTGTCTCAATGTGGAATAAAATAAAATATTAGATGGATCCGTTCAATCCACCATAAAACTAATCATACTGTAGTAATTCCATCCAATCGATATAATAATCAAAATTATCAGAGAATGTTCGCATAAAAATGTCTATACGTTTCCACAATAAAATGTCAGGAATGTTCGTGGTATTCTTAATCACATAGTCTTGAAATCATATGTAATCAGTTATTATATTCGAGTCAGCTTGTATAAAAATGAAAAATCGAACACCACAACCAATAAATCGTTTAAGTTTTCCTCTATACGGTGTGTTATACTCACAAGCCAGGTTCGATCAAAGGCGAATTCGGTGTGTAGATCCCCTGCTCCTGCTAACATACATGAGTGTCGAATATTTCACCAGAGGCACATAATATATCGATAAATGTTTGTTTATACTGTGATGTCGAAGGTTCCAAGGCTATCTTGGTTAGGCGTATTCTGTGCTGGCGTCTGCCTTATACACGTGTTTTTCCAACTGGCGTCAGTCTTTCATTCGTAGTTCCGGGTCATAGGTTATCACAAACTTTGGAATAGTTACGAACTTTGAAATAATTACTTTAGTTTGCGATTGTCTTTTTGTTAAAAAGGAGGATCCAAACCAAACGCGTTTCGGGACTCTGGGTGGTCCCTTCCTCATATTCCAGAACAACCATGCAGAAATGGCACCTGTGCTTCAAGACTTTAAGGAGTGTTGGTACTCAGGGCCGTCTTTTCGAATGGGCACGCTGGGCAGTTGCCCGGGGGCCCCACTTGCCTGGGGGCCCGCCTGCCCAGTGAACCCACCAGCCAACTTCCCAGCCGTCATTTAGCAGCGTTGCCGCCAGGGCCGTCTTTACCAAGGGGCAAAAGGGGCAGCTGCCCTGGGCCCAGTTGCTCCTGGGGGGGCCCAAGGCAGCTGCCTCTTGAGCCCTGCTAGCTACTGCCCCGGGTGTCAGGCTGTCGGCTACACAGGCATCATGATCGTACTGTGTTAATGATCTTAATTCTAGGACCTTAATGAGTTTTGATCTAGGACCTTAATGACATCATTACCATGTGACCAGTAACCTAGCAATTACTGGTCACATGGCTATGAAGTCATCACAGGTCCTATCAGGAGTGTTGCAGAAGTTAACTGTGGAGCTTTTCTGTGTAAAGATTACATCAGAAAAAGGTGACATGGGGTTGTTATTTTAATATACTGTAAACTACTGTATAGTGGGGTGCTGTGTACTGTGTGGGGGGCTGTATACTGTGTGGGGGCCTGTATACTGTGTGGTGGGCTGTATATTGTGTGGTGGGCTATATATTGTGTAATGGGCTGTATATTGTGTGGTGGCCTGTATACTGTGTGGTGGGCTGTATAGTGTGGGGGGCCTGTATAGTGTGGGGGGCCTGTATAGTGTGGGGGGGGGGGCTGTATAGTGGGGGGAGTGCTATACTGCTGTACTGTATAGTGTGGGGGGCTGTATACTGTGGGTGCGGTATAGTGTAGAGTGCTGTACTGTATAGTGTGGGGGGCTGTATCGTGTATAGTTTGGGGTGCTGTATACAGTGAGGTGCTGTATAGTGTGGGGGTCTATACTGCTCTACTATATACTGTGGGGTACTGTATAGTGTGGGGTGCTAAACTGCATACTGTGTGGTGCTGTATACTATAGGGTGCTATACTGCATACTGTGTGGTGCTGTATACTATAGGGTGCTATACTGCATACTGTGTGGTGCTGTATACTATAGGGTGCTATACTGCATACTGTGTGGTGCTGTATACTATAGGGTGCTATACTGCATACTGTGTGGTGCTGTATACTATAGGGTGCTATACTGCATACTGTGTGGTGCTGTATATACTATAGGGTGCTATACTGCATACTGTGTGGTGCTGTATACTATAGGGTGCTATACTGCATACTGTGTGGTGCTGTATACTATAGGGTGCTATACTGCATACTGTGTGGTGCTGTATACTATAGGGTGCTATACTGCATACTGTGTGGTGCTGTATACTATAGGGTGCTATACTGCATACTGTGTGGTGCTGTATACTATAGGGTGCTATACTGCATACTGTGTGGTGCTGTATACTATAGGGTGCTATACTGCATACTGTGTGGTGCTGTATACTATAGGGTGCTATACTGCATACTGTGTGGTGCTGTATACTATAGGGTGCTATACTGCATACTGTGTGGTGCTGTATATACTATAGGGTGCTATACTGCATACTGTGTGGTGCTGTATACTATAGGGTGCTATACTGCATACTGTGTGGTGCTGTATACTATAGGGTGCTATACTGCATACTGTGTGGTGCTGTATATACTATAGGGTGCTATACTGCATACTGTGTGGTGCTGTATACTATAGGGTGCTATACTGCATACTGTGTGGTGCTGTATACTATAGGGTGCTATACTGCATACTGTGTGGTGCTGTATACTATAGGGTGCTATACTGCATACTGTGTGGTGCTGTATACTATAGGGTGCTATACTGCATACTGTGTGGTGCTGTATACTATAGGGTGCTATACTGCATACTGTGTGGTGCTGTATACTATAGGGTGCTATACTGCATACTGTGTGGTGCTGTATACTATAGGGTGCTATACTGCATACTGTGTGGTGCTGTATACTATAGGGTGCTATACTGCATACTGTGTGGTGCTGTATACTATAGGGTGCTATACTGCATACTGTGTGGTGCTGTATATACTATAGGGTGCTATACTGCATACTGTGTGGTGCTGTATACTATAGGGTGCTATACTGCATACTGTGTGGTGCTGTATACTATAGGGTGCTATACTGCATACTGTGTGGTGCTGTATACTATAGGGTGCTATACTGCATACTGTGTGGTGCTGTATACTATAGGGTGCTATACTGCATACTTGGGGGTTTACATCCACTTTAATCATACAACTAAAAAAACGAAATAAATATAGATATATATATAAATGTACACACACTCTGGTGCTGGTGGGTAATGCTGGTGTGGGTACTGCTGGTGCTGGTGGGTATTAATGTTGGAGTGGCGTGTGTACTGCCTGGGTACTCTACATTGTGACATCACAAAAAAAAAAAATGTTTGGGTTTACATCCACTTTAAGTTATTAGTGCCCCTCAAGTTTTGACTGTAATATCTTATGTGTCCCCCTTATATAGCAATCTTAGAGTTGCCACTCGTTCGAGGAAGTGTAAAAAAGGTGAGGAAAAATAAAGTTTATTACGTGTTGGTGAAAATAACCTTTAGTGCAGAAATGAAACGTAATGTTTTGAGTGGAGCACAGAAGAGGAAAAAGGCTGCAGAGGAGAAAGAGAAAATGTGCAAACTTCCAAAACTAACATCTTGGCTCAATCCAGGTGCAACGTCAGCCAGTAGTTCTGCTCCTCCAGATGTAGCATCCACATCTACATGCACTCCAATTCCAGCAGAAATACCAATGGTATCATTACCTGATCCTACTGCTGGGGAAAATCCACAAGAGGAAATGCCCAATAAATATCGCCTTATTGATAATTTGCATTTTTATTCTAGTGCGTGATTGTGTAGACAGGGCCCCAGTGCACTGTATTGCCCGGGGGCCTATAATGCTCTTAAGATGGCACTGTTGGTACTTACTCATATTTGGCGTGTATCATCCTATAAACCAGGGCAGATAAGAGTGGTATTCAACTCGAGCGCCAGGTGCGAAGGCATTTTGCTGAATGATGTCTTACTGTCTGGTCCAGACCTCAAAAACAGACTTCTAGAGGTACTTCTATGCTTCCGCAGAGATTCCGTAGCATTTATGGCCAATATACAACAGATGTTCCACTGCTTCCTTGGCAAGGAAGAACACAGAAATAACCCCAATAAAGACATTGTAGAATACTGAATGAGAGTGCGCATCTTTGGAAACAGTCCTTCCCCTGCAGTAGCTATCTACGGTCTCAGACATTCAGCCCAAGAGCGTGAAGAAAAGTATGGGTCAGATGTCAGATCCTTTGTGGAAAAAGATTTCTACTCAGACGACTGCTTGAAATCCACACCCATGAACGAGACCATAATCAGTTTCCTGTAAAGGGCTCAAGAAATGCTTGCACTATCTAATTTGATGTTGCACAAAATCGCCTCCAACAGCCTTAAGTTAATGGAAGCCTTCTCACCTCAAGATCATTCAAGTGATCTAAAGGACCTGGATCTTAGTACCCGACTCCCTTCCCATGCAGCGGAGCCTTGGTGTGCTCTGGGATTTAAAGGCAGACACATTCACCTTCCAAATCAGCAAGGAAGATAAGCCCTTCACACGCAGAGGAGTTCTGTCCACCATAAGCAGCTTGTATGATTCTCTGGGATTCGTAGTGCCTGTTACCATCCAAGGCAAAATTATGCTAAGGGTCTTCACCACAGAGACGTCTGATTGGGATGATCCGCTTCTCACAGAGAAAAAGGACCTGTGGACAGGTTGGAAGTAGTCTCTTGAAGCTTTGACCAGCCTTCATGTGGCATGACCATATGCTTCCGTGCCATCTACTGAAGTCAAGATGCAAAGACTATATATCTTCTGTGATGCTTCAGTCAAGGCAATTGCTGCTGTAGCATACCTAAAGACTATTGATGTCAAAGAAAAATGCCATATAGGATTTGTCATGAGCAGGACCAAACTGGCGCCACTCTGTGAACACACGATCCCCAGGTTGGAGCTCTGTGCTGCTGTGCTTGCAGTGGAGTTGGCTGAACTTATAACATCAGGAATGAACCTGGAAATCGAGGAAATCGAGTTTTATATGGACAGCAAGGTAGTCCTAGGATATATCTGCACCGAAACCAGACATTTTTACGTCTACGTCTGCAATTGGGTGCTAAGGATCAGGAGATCCACTTGTCCTAAACAGTGGCAATACATGCCTACACAGCATAATCCTGCAGACCACGCGAATCCATCGCACCAAGTCATCTTAAAGACACAACATGGTTTACTGGTCCTGCATTCCTGTATCGTTAAACGTCTTGCAGTACCAGAAACCACACATTCAAATTGGTAGACCCAGATACAGATGAAGAAATTGGACCCAAAGTATCTACTCTACATACAGTGACTACCTACCACCAACTCAAATCCCATTGCTTCGGCAGGTTCTCCACCTGGATGTTGCTCGTCCGAGCTATAGCCTGTCTAGTTCATATAGCTCAGTCTTACAAATCTACATTACCTGTGAGCCAGAAGCCCTGCAAAAGTTGGTACAGTATCACTGCAAACATGCCTTCACCACTGTTAATCTGAAAAAGTCCAAAAACATAATAATTTGCACCATACAACGTGAATGTTATGGTAATGAGAGAGACTACCTCAGCAGAGGCCAAACAGTTTCTAAGGACAGCGCTTTGAAGAAGCTTGATCCCACCATTGACCAAGATGGGTTGATAAGAATAGGAGGCCGTCTTCAAGAAGCCAAAGTGGAATTCGTGGAAAAACATCCTGTAATAATTCCTGGAGATCACCACTTCAACACCCCGCTCATGTGACATCACCACATACAAGTGAAACACCAGGGCCGATTGTTTACTGAAGGGAATCTACGAGCTGCCGGACTATGGATTGTTGGAGCAAAGAGGTGTGTGAGCAAGCTCATCTTCAACTGCGTTACCTGTCGCAAACTTTGTGGCATGTCCCAAAATCCAAAAACAGCCAGTCTCCCAACTGAAAGACTCAGTACAGATCCTCCATTCACCAATGTTGGTCTAAATGTATTCGCTCCTTGGTCAGTGGCTACACGGCACAATAGAGGTATTCACGCTAGTGCAAAACGCTGGGCGGTCATGTTTACTTGTATGTCCAGCAGAGCTGTCCATATAGAATTGATTGAATCCATGGACAGTTCAAGTTTCATAAACGCACTTCGACGGTTTATTCCCATTAGAGGGCCCATAAAGCATATTCGTTCGGACAGAGGCACAAATTTTGTTGGAGCAGTTAAAGAACTTTAAATTTCTTCCAACTTGGATACTACCAACGTAGAAAGATACTTGAGCAAGCAAGGATGCACCTGGACTTTTAATCCACCTCATTCTTCTCACATGGGTGGCGTCTGGTAAAGGACAATAGGGATAGCAAGGAAAATCTTGGATTTCATCTTCTTGTAAGTAGGAAGTACGAGACTCACATGAAATCTTGACTACATTCTTGGCGGAAGTCTCAGCCATCACGAACGCAAGACCGTTGACTACCCTTACCAGTGACCCTGAAGATTTGACTATCCTCACTCCTGCCATGTTACTCACACAGAACACCAGCACGCCGAATGCTCCTCTCGGAGAATTTAATGACAAGGACCGCTATAGACAACAATGGAGGCAGGTGCAAAGTCTTTCTAATGCCTTCTGGGACAGGTGGAGGAAGCAGTATATCTCTACCTTGCAGTCTAGAAGGAAGTGGCAAATTAACAAACTAAACATCAGACCTGCAGATGTTGTGCTCATGAAAGACAGCCAATCGCATCGGAATGAGTGGCCACCGCCGGGCCTCATCACCACACATTTCCAAGCAAGGATGGGAACGTGCGCAAAGCCGAGATCAAAACCTGAAGGCTTGATGAGTGCAAACTATTCCTCAGACCAGTAGCGGAGCTTGTTTTGTTGTTTTCATCCGAGAGTCCTAGTAGTTGCGTCCATTGACACTAGAGGGGGAGTGTTCTGACTCCAGCAGAGAAAGATTCATTTCAGTTCACGTCCATTTCATTTCTAATTCATTCTGATGCAATTTCTGTATTCCTGTAGTTATTTGTTAGGCAACATCACCATCTAGCGGTGGAAAAAATGTATTACACCTTGTTTTCTTGTAAATAAAGATTATTGCTTTGTGGGAGGTGCTAGTCATTGTGGGTAGAGCAAGGCATTCTGGGAAGGAGAAGCCCAGTCTTCAGTCTACATACAGACTAAAGGACATCAGCAGAACTGTTCCATGCAGTTCTCCTTCCTTAAGGGGTTCTGCACTTTGTTTAAACTGATGATATATCCTCTGCTGGAGCACCGCTGCCTTCTCAAACAGCTGATCAGCGGGGGAAACGGGTGTCAGACCCCCGCCGATCAGATGCTGATGATCTATCCAGAGGATAGATCATCAGTTTAAACAAAGTGCAGAACCACTTTAAACTCCACCATCTTTGTGCAAGTATATATGGTGAATGAGATCTACCTTGTTTCAAGGACATGTTATGCAGAGCTGTTGAGCTAGGTATAAGTGTCACTCAGGGAGTTATTTCTGTTAGCTAGCCATGCAATCTATGTATAGGCAGCCATTTTGGACATATGCCAAGTGTTAATGAAATGTTATAATACATGCTGTTTTATGCTTCTGCTAATTCATGTTATGCCTTATACTTATGTAAGCCATTTGAATTCTTGTATTTTTACCAATTCACAGTTCTGTTGACCAATAAACAAGTTAGACTACAGAAAACAGTCCTCTTATTTGGAAGACAGGAATGGTTTATACCGAATGTCAGAATGCACACTGTGTGAGCTTGTATGAAAACAGAACAACCCCCAATCCCGCCATTGTTTTATGGGTAGCTCACATGAAACAAAAAACCCTAAAACATAACTTTTAATTCAATAATACAGTGGGATGCGAAAGTTTGGGCAACTTTCTTAATCGTCATGATTTTCCTGTATAAATCGTTGGTTGTTACGATAAAAAATGTCAGTTAAATATATCATATAGGAGACACACACAGTGATATTTGAGAAGTGAAATGAAGTTTATTGGATTTACAGAAAGCGTGCTATAATTGTTTAAACAAAATTAGGCAGGTGGATAAATTTGGGCACTGTTGTCATTTTATTGATTCCAAAACCTTTAGAACAAATTATTGGAACTCAAATTGGCTTGGTAAGCTCAGTGACCCCTGACCTACATACACAGGTGAATCCAATTATGAGAAAGAGTATTTAAGGGGGTCAATTGTAAGTTTCCCTCCTCTTTTAATTTTCTCTGAAGAGTAGCAACATGGGGGTCTCAAAACAACTCTCAAATGACCTGAAGACAAAGATTGTTTACCATCATGGTTTAGGGGAAGGATACAGAAAGCTGTCTCAGAGATTTCAGCTGTCTGTTTCCACAGTTAGGAACATATTGATTAAATGGAAGACCACAGGCTCCGTTCAAGTTAAGGCTCGAAGTGGCAGACCAAGAAAAATCTCGGATAGACAGAAGCGACGAATGGTTAGAACAGTCAGAGTCAACCCACAGACCAGCACCAAAGACCTACAACATCGTCTTGCTGCAGATAGAGTCACTGTGCATCATTCAACCATTCGGGGCACTTTACACAAGGAGATGCTGTATGCGAGAGTGATGCAGAGGAAGCCTTTTCTCTGCCCACAGCACAAAAAGTGCCGCTTGAGGTGGGCTAAAGGACATTTGGACAAGCCAGCTTCATTTTGGATTAAGGTGCTGTGGACTAATGAAACTAAAATTTAGTTATTTGGCCATAACAAGGGGCGTTATGCATGGAGGAAACAGAACACAGCATTCCAAGAAAAACACCTGCTACCTACAGTAAAATATGGTGGTGGTTCCATCATGCAGTGGGGCTGTTTGGCCAGTGCAGGGATTGGGAATCTTGTCAAAGTTGAGGGACGCATGGATTCTGCTCAGTATCAGCAGATTCTGGAGACCAATGTCAAGGAATCAGTGACAAAGCTGAAGCTGCGCCGGGGCTGGATCTTTCAACAAGACGACGACCCTAAACACTGCTCAAAATCCACTAAGGCATTTATGCAGAGGAACAAGTACAATGTTCTGGAATGGCCATCTCAGTCCCCAGACCTGAATATAATTGAAAATCTGTGGTGTGACTTAAAGAGAGCTGTCCATGCTCGGAAGCCATCAAACCTGAATGAACTAAAGATGTTTTGTAAAGAGGAATGGTCCAAAATACCTTCAACCAAAATCCAGACTCTCATTGGAACCTACAGGAAGCGTTTAGAGGCTGTAATTTCTGAAAAAGGAGGATCTACTAAATATTGATTTAATTTCTTTTTTGTGGTGCCCAAATTTATGCACCTGCCTAATTTTGTTTAAACAATTATAGCACATTATTACTTTCTGTAAATCCAATAAACTTCATTTCACTTCTCAAATATCACTGTGTGTGTCTCCTATATGATATATTTAACTGACATTTTTTATCGTAACAACCAACGATTTATACTGGAAAATCATGACAATTAACAAGGTTGCCCAAACTTTTTCATCCCACTGTATATATATAATATAAATAGCCTGCACATATATAAATTAATCTTCAATAGTTGCCCACAGATCAACTAGTGTGACTGGATATATTATATAAGATACAGGAGGCACAAGTAGGGCTAATTCTATACAGTCAATACTGCATGAATACACAAAGTGGGCCTCTTAATGAGGTTCCCATGATTTTAGAATGTCAGCACTTGATGAGGTACACTGATGAACTCAAGGTTGTTATGATTTCTGAAGAGTAACCCACCAGGGTATGTTGTCACTGAGAGATAGTTGTTGGGAGATGATCTGTCCCTGGGTGTCCCTTTTGGCTATCCCTGCCTAAAAGCGGAGCAACCGCCCCGAAAGCGGCGACCCCACTTCTCGGTGACTAAACCCTGAGAAAATGCCCTAGAAGGCCCTAGATGAATTTGTCAAGTTGAAGTTCCGAGGCGTTTCCCCAATAATGGTATAAATGGTTCATCAGGGGACAGAAAAAAGTCAAATCAAGACAAATAATACTGAAGACAGATGATGATGGCTACCCAGATGCTGTAGGCACAATTGTACACCCAAAAGGGTCCCCTATTTATACCTCATGTGGGTTCCGTTTGAAAATAGCCCTCCCGCGCTCACAGACGCGAAGAAACCGGAAGAGGAAGTTATAAGCAACTTCCGGTGTGTGGACTGCAAAATGTGTTCCAAAATAGTGCCAGGTTAATGTGAGATAATAGGATGTTAAAAATAGGAAGTACAGCTATAAAGTACTTGCCCAAACAAAGGTCAAATGAGTAGTTGGTAGTTGATACATAATCTAGTATTCAGCGATAGAAACAAAATACATATATCCATCGAGGTACGATCAATAGTGATGGACGAACATCGGCTGGGACGATTCGCGAACGAGTATTCGCGATCATATGTTCGCGAACCGCAAGTTCGCCGCGGGCCCCAATCACTTTAATGGAAGGCGAACCTGAAAAACCTTCAGGTCATATTTGCAGCCAGCAAACACTTACTAGAAGTACACAAATAGTCCCACAACATGGACAGTGATATACAAGAGGGGGATCATTGGCAAAAATTCCCACAAAATATATGTATTTAAATCAGGGGCCATTTTTATGCGTCTTTAAGGGAAACTCTCAAAAATGTGCCCTGCCGGAGCCTAGAAGGGTTTAATGTATACAAATGTGCAGCACTCCACGTTTTTGTATCCTGCAGAGTCCATAAAAAAAATGCATACGTTAACGTAATTTTTTTTCTACCATGGGACTGTATGGTGAACGGAGGCCGCTGTACGGCATCAGTCAGAGGCGTCTGTTAACGCATACATTTTTGATATGCATTAAATGGATGGCAAAAATAGCATGTGAATCCAGCCCTAGTGTCAGAATAAGCACCAGTACACATCGGAACAGCATGGCGGAGAGGAGAGGCCGCCATGTACTGACAGAGCGCTACCTGGTCCTGGTGGTCAGGGATGAGGACTGTGTTTCCCAAGTATAATTTTATACTGGGAAATACAAAGGCACAGTATAATACACTAGAATC
The DNA here is from genome assembly GCF_905171765.1 of Bufo bufo. NCBI lineage: Eukaryota > Metazoa > Chordata > Amphibia > Anura > Bufonidae > Bufo > Bufo bufo. The sequence continues at coordinate 541,103,108 of NC_053391.1, read as the reverse complement.
TATATAATATAAAGATACAGTATTAGCCAAACCCCCGAATAGTAATACAATTAGGTGGTCATTTATTATATAGAAATACGTCTATGCTAAGCTTATTTCTGACACAGATTGTGGCGCAAAGGTCCTTAGCACCGCAATCTGCATATTTTTCCCGCTCATGCCAGGTCTAAATAAGGATGGCGTGGGCAGGGAAAGGGATACAGTTATGGCCATCCAGTTATTGGATACCACTGCCATACATTGACCGGATAACACTTCTGTACAGTGACCGGATAACACCGCCATACCATGACCGGATAAAAGGGTATGAGAGGGCACAGTACAGAAAATGACTAGGGGCACTGCACAGGGTGTGGTAAGAGGGCACAATGCAGGGTATAAGGCGGCACAGTACGGGGTGAGGGGCACAGTACGGGGTGAGGGGCAAAGTATGGGGTGGGGGCACAGTATGGGGTGGGGGGCACAGTCACATGGCCCTGTGATATTAGAAGGTCCTTATGGTGAATGCGGTTCATACGCCACCATAATGAGAGGCAGACGGGTGAGACAGGGGTGTGATTATGTGGCTACAGATAAAAAATGTAACTGTCGCCAGTTCAGGCCCCAAAAATTAGGCAATAGGCATTCACCTGACAGCAAAGAACTTTAGATTCTGTGGCGGGAGGTACATAAGGCGATCACAGGATAAATATATTACTGACGGCCAGTACAGGCCCAAAACATTAGCCAATAGGCATTCACTTGACAGCAAAGAACTTTGGATTCTGTGGCTGGAGGTACATTAGGCGGTCACAGGATAAACATGTAACTTTCGGCCAGTACAGGCCCTACAAATTAGCCAATAAGCATTCACCTGACAGCGAAGAACTTTGAATTCTGTGGCTACAGGTACATTAGGCGGTCACAGGATAAAAATGTAACTGTCGGCCAGTATAGGCCCCAAAAATTAGCCAATAGGCATTCACCTGACAGCAAAGAACTTTGGATTCTGTGGCTGAAGGTACATTAGGCGGTCACAGGATAAATATGTAACTGCTGGCCAGTATAGGCCCCAAAAATTAGGCATTCACCTGACAGAAAAGGCCTTTTATGCCGCTGTATATACATAAGGCAAGGACCATTCTTTGTTCTGGGTTGTGGTGGATATGTTTGGGCTGGCATGAGGAAATTCAATTACACGTGGTCATCACAGGTGTTGAATTCCTCCGAGATCCATGCCTCATTCATTTTTAAAAATGAACTTATCGCTCACGGTCACCCCTGCTGCGCTGAACGTCCTTTCGGACAAGACACTGGACGAGGGGCAAGCCAAGAGTTCCATGGCAAATTGTGCTAGCTCTGCCCACAGGTCAAGCCTGCACACTCAGTAATCAATGGGTTCCTCGTTTCTCAGAGCATCCACATCGGCCATTAACCCAATGTAGTCAGACACCTGTCGGTCTAGGAGTTCCCCGAGGCTGGATACAGAGTGCGGCTGTCGATGGGTTGGCTGCAAGAATGATCTCATATCCGAAGTGACCAATAGATCTTCAAACTGCCCTCTTTTTTCAGGAGTGGTAGGATTGGTACCTGCACCTGTTTCGCTGTGGGTGGAAATTCCTCTGACAGTGCCCGCAACAGCAGAATGTAGCATCTCTCGCAGCAAGGCCTGAAAATGCTGCATTCTGACAGCCCTCTGTGATGCTGGTAACATGTCTGCCATTTTGTGTTTGTACTAGAAGTCTAAGTACATCGCCACCCAGAACAGGTCCTTGACCTTTATGCTTTTCATAATGGAGTCCCTCTTCAAACACTGGAGCATGAAGGCCCCATTTGCACTAAATTGGAAGCGGTGGAGCGCCCTGGCTCCTGCTCATTGCCCAGGGGAATGCCATCCTCGGTTTCCTCCCCCAAGCCACGGACAACACCAGGGATCCCCGAAAAGTTTAAAGCCTGCTCTTCTTGCTCCTCCTCCTCCTCTTCCTCCCCCCAGCCACCATCCTCCTCGAACTCCTCTTCAGACTCCTGCTGACTTGTCTCAGACGGAGTAGCCACCCCTGGGAATTTATTTAGCATTGCGACTTCCTCATATTCCAGCTCCTGCTCCTCGATGGCTTGATCAATGACCCGACGCAATGCACGCTCCAGAAAGATGGCATAAGGTACGATGTCACTGATGGCGCACTGGCTGCGACTTACCAGTTTGGTGATCTCATCAAATGGCTGCAGAAATCTGCCACTGGTGCAGTGAAAAAAACCAAGCTCCCAGAACCTGTCCTGCCACGGAGATCGTAAGGGAGTCATTAACGGAGCAGCATATCAAGCATATACAAGGTGGAGTTCCAGCATGTCGGGCAGTCACAAATCAGGGCGTCTGACGGGCAAGTGGTGTTGCCGCTGAACGTGAGTAAGGTGAGCCATGGCCGTGTAAGATCTTCTAAAATAGCCAAAGATTTTCCTGGCCTGCCGCAAGACATCCTGAACCCCAGGGTATTTGGCAAAGAAGCACTGCATGACTAAGTTCAGGACGTGTGCCATGCACGGAATGTGTGTCATTTTGCCCTGTTTCAGTGCGCTCAGCAGATTGGCACCGTTGTCGCACACCACTTTACCAACGTCAAATTGAGCGGGCTTAGCCACTGATCGGTCTGTAACCGCAGAGCTGAAAAAAGTGCAGGACCGGTGTGGCTCTTGGCTTCCAGGCACAACAGCCGCAGCACAGCATGGCAACGTCTTACCTGGCATGTCAAATAGGTTCTGGGGAACTTGGGGGGTACAGCGGAAGAGGCGGTAGCAGTGAAAAAGGAGGAGTCAGCCAAAGAAGAGATGGAGGATGGAGTAGGAGGAGGAGAAGATGCAGGCAGTAACACCAAATCCACACGGGTGCCACGGGTTACATGCTTGACGGTCGTCATAAGGTTCACCCAGTGGGCAGTAAAAGTTATGTACCTTACCTGCCTGTGTTTTCTAGACCACGTGTCTGTGGTCAGATGTATTTTGGCACCGACACTGTGTGACAGAGATATATTAACTTGCCGTTGAACGTGGCCATATAGTTCAGGGATGCCCTTTTTGGAGAAATATTTTCTTCCGGGATCCTTCCATTACTGTGTACCAATGGCCACAACTTTTCTAAAGGCCTCCGAGTCCACCAATATATATTGCAGTAGTTGGCGTGCTAGAAGTTCCGACAAGCCAGCAGTCAGCCGTTGGGTAAGAGGATTATCCAGCGTCATCATTTTTTTAAGCTTGAACATTTGGGCCACAGAAGCCTGCCTTGTACCAGATGAACGCGACGATGGCATGGTGGAAGGTGGAGTGGAGGACAAATGGGAGGAGAGAGGAGAAGGAGAAGAGGCAGGACGTGGAGCACCAGGAGTGTGGATTTGTGGGTTCTGACGGCGTTGCTCCCACTGGGCTCGGAAATGGGAGGCCAGATGCCTTCTTAAGACGGTCGTCCCTAGGTGAGTGTTGGGCTTACCGTGACTTATGCTTTGACAGCACAGGCTGCAGATGGCAACACTATTATGTGCAGCTGACACGCTAAAAAAAGCCCACACTGCGGAGTCATGTGCTGGCGTCCTGGGAGCGCAAAATGTGACCGTGCATGGTGGATGGTTCGCTCTAGATACATTTGCAGTCTGCTTTTTGCATCCTGTTCACTGCGAGTTCTGCCTGCTTCTCCTCCTTCTCCTCCCTATCTGCTGCTCTGTTTCTCCATCTGAACTCAACTCTTCTTCCTCTCTTGTGGGCACCCACGTCTATCAACACGTCATCATCGTAACCTTCACCACCACTGACATTAGAGATCTCGGAGTAGGCAGCAAAAGCGGGGACCACCCTCCTTTGGCTGATCTGGATACTGTCGTCAGACCGCTGGGTGGCGGCCGTTGCTACCTCCTCTTCTCCTTCCAAGAATGGCTGCGCATCGGTAAAGTCTGGGAATGAATGGGAAATATTAACTCTGACTCGAGTGGAGGGGCAATGGTGGTGGCGGTGTCTTTGGGGGTACACACAGCTGAGAATGAGGAGGATACAGTTACAGAGGATGAGGAGGGTGCAGAAGCGGAAGGCTGAGAGAGCCACTCAACCAACTCTGGTACGCCAATTGAAGTTATCGCATGCGCCTTCTCCAACTTCCCACTTAGGCTCCGGCCTGGTGCACCTGCCCGAACCATACCATCTGCCTCTTCATCTGCCTGTCATTTTCTAAATGACCCTCTGCCTAAGTCCTTAGAGAAGAGCAGTATTTGTGGAAGAAAGTATATTGCAGCCCGCAATCAGTATTTGGTAGAAAAAGGCATATAGCAATAGCACCCCTCAATCAGTATTTGGTGGAAACAAGTATATGGCATCCCTCAATCAGTATTTTGTGAAGCAGGTGTATCGCAGCGCTCAATCAGTATTTGATGGAAGAAGGTATATAGCAATAGCACCCCTCAATCAGTAGTTTTGTGGAAGATGGTATATGGCACCCCTCAATCAGAATTTGGCAGAAACAGGTATATAGCACCCCTCAATCAGTATTTGGCGGAAACAGGTATATGGCACCCCTCAATCAGTATTTTGTGGAAGCAGGTATATTGCAGCCCTCAATCAGTATTTGGTGGAAGAAGGTATATAGCAATAGCACCCCTCAATCAGTATTTTGTGGAAGAAGGTATATGGCACCCCTCAATCAGAATTTGGCGGAAACAGGTATATGGCACCCCTCAATCAGTATTTTGTGGAAGCAGGTATATCGCAGTCCTCAATCAGTATTTGGTGGAAAAAGGTATATAGCAATAGCATCCCTCAATGAGTATTTTGTGGAAGAAGGTATATGGCACCCCTCAATCAATATTCGGCGGAAATAGGTATATAGCACCCCTCAATCAGTTTTTGGCAGAAACAGGTATATAGCACCCCTCAATCATTATTTGGCGGAAACAGGTATATGGCACCCCTCAATTAGTATTTTGTGGAAGCAGGTGTATTGCAGCCCACAATCAGTATTTGGTGGAAAAAGGTATATAGCAATAGCATCCCTCAATGAGTATTTTGTGGAAGAAGGTATATGGCACCCCTCAATTAGTATTTGGCAGAAACAGGTATATGGCAACCCTCAATCAGAAACACACAGGATGATAGCCAGACCACCCTCAGTTCGTCTTCTCATCGCAAATTGGATGATGAGGAGGAGGAGGAGCAGGAGACGGTTGCCTCCGCTACAGAGGGTAGTACCCATGAAAGTTTTATTCCATCTGTTCAGCATGGATGGGGAGAAGAGGAGGAAGAGGATGAGGAGATTGAGAGTCATCCTCATAATGAGGACAGTGAAGTCTTGTCTGTTGGGACTCTGACACACATGGCTGTTGGGACTCTGACACACATGGCTGACTTTATGTTAGGCTTCCTTTCACGTGACCCTCGCGTTGTACGCATTTTGGCCAGCACCGATTACTCGTCTACAAAGAGAACTTCTCATCTCTCATTCCTCTGGTGGAGAGGACGAGCAAAACGGTGCAATACCAGAAGGTCCTTGTGGAAAAATTGCTAGTGCTAGTGTCACAAGGAGGGAAAAAGTTTGGAAGATGGTGAAGGAGTACATAGCAGACCGTGTCAGCGTCCTCAGTGATCCCTCTGTGCCTTACAACTATTGGGTGTCCAATAGGCACGCACTCTATTTCAGGCAGTCAAGGCTCTACCACCTCAGCCAAAGGGAGCTGTCTGTCCTTTCTATCATCTTCCAGTCCTGATGCTCCTGCTCCTCGCCCTCCTATTCCTCATTAGTCTTTCCGTCAGCAATCGATCACCGAAGTAATTGCCAAGAGACTGAATGTGCTCCTGGCCAAGTTGCTGGTGCTGCAGTCATTCATTTTCAAAGGGGTGGATTCTGCACCTCTTAGAGAACTGATGGCTTGTGCTGAGCCAAGGTGGAGTGTTCCAAGCCGTCATTTATTCGCCAAAAAGGCAGTACCAGCCCTGCACAAATATGTAGAACAGAAGGTGAGCCAGTCCTTAAAGGGAACCTGTCACCTTTATGGTGTCCTAACTAAGGGCAACATAAATAAGTGACTGATTCTCTTAGGAAAATGCTGGGTCACTTTCTTTAATTGACCCAGTCAATCTGCCAACATCTTGTATTGAAAAGCTCCATCTGATAATGATAAGTCCTGAATATTCATGAGCTCCTGACTCTCCCCGCCTACCTGCTGCTGATTGACAGTTATTTTCCATATGAATCAGCAGCAGGTGGGCAGGGGTGTGGCTATAGCTCTGAATTAAATATACGCTGGACTCAATGACATCATGCTGGACTCGAATCAGCTCATTAGCATGCAGCATGCGGCATCTTTGTGTGTATATTATGAGGTAACCATCTGTCACACCAGTAAGTGAATACATCTGAGGTACTTTTTAGTAGTTAATGATTGTATATAATTAGTTAGATTATAATCAAATATCCACATGACAGGTTCCCTTTAAGCCTGTCTGTGTCTCCCAAAGTGCATGGCAGCGCTGACATTTGGCTGTAACTATGGTCAAGGACAATATATGTCCTTTAAGGTCCACTGGATAAATATAGTTCCTCCTCAGCCAAACCAGCAACTTGGCTAGGTGACGCCGCTTCCGCCTCCACGTTGTCACACCGTTGGTCCTGCGACAATGTCTGCCTCTGCCTCCTCATCCTCCACCGTGTCCTCAGCCTCCACTGCAGGGACCATTCACAGTGCACCACCAGCATACCACATGTGCAGGGCACGGCAGTGTCACACTGTTCTGCATCTAGTTTCCTGGCGAACGAAGTCAGACAGGGAAGGAACTGCTCCACGTTCTTCATCAACAAAATTGAATCCTGGCTTTCTCTGTGACAACTCAAATTTGGAACCATGGTTACCAACAATGGGATGAACATGCAGTTGGCACAGTGTTAAGGAGGGATGAGCCATGCGCCCTGCATGGCGTACAAGTTCAATCTGGTTGTCAAGCGTTTCCTGAAGTCTTCCACCTATCTCCAAGACATCCTAAAAATGGGAAGGAAACTTTGCATGCACTTCAGCCACTCGTACACCGCAAAGCACACCCTCCTTGAGCTGCAGTGGCAGAACGGCATCCCCCACCATAGGCTGATATGCAATGTTTCCACCCGTTGGAATTCCAACCTCCATATGTTGGACCGACTATACGAACAGAGAAAGGCCATAAACGATTTCTTGATGATAAAGGCAGACAGAGGTACTCCCCTGTGTTCCTTCAATGTTAGCCAGTGGCAGTTCATGTGTGACACCTGCTGTTTGCTTGTGCCCTTTGAGGAGGCCACTTTATTTGTCAGTCGACAGGACTATGGGATGAACAATGTCATTCCACTGATTTATGTCCTGGAAAAGATTCTGGTAAGTCAGGGGACTGGAAACGTAGCGTCCACATCTCATGGCCACATGAGCCCTGTGGGGGCTGAACTGGAGGAGGAGGAGGAGGACATTGGAGCACAAGCAATGTGTTGCGAAATGGGTTGTTTTTCTACACAGGGGACAGGAGAGGAGGAGCAGGAGCAGCCAGAGGAGCAAGAGGGCATTGAGGAAGAGATGCCAGAGGACCCAGACACACTGTGGCAGTATGCAGTGGAGATGGAAGAGATGGAGTCCCTCCGAGTCACTTGCACAAATGGCCCGATGTATGCTCAGTTTCTTGTGTAGTGACAGCCAAATTGTCACCATTCGGCATAGGGATGACTACTGGCTTTACACCATGTAGACCCTTGCTACTGGTGCAAAATGGGGGCCTTTTTTACACCCGCTGAGAGGAAGGACAAACTGAACTACTATGGAGACATCCTATGTAGTAGTCAGTTGGCCGATGCCTATCTGCGCCATTGTCTATCTTCTTGCAAGTCTGACCGGGGGGTCCCTCTGCTCTCACGTTCAACTGACATGGCTGCAGTGGCAGGGTGGTGGAGTAGGAGCAGTACCAGCTCCATCATCAGGAACTTGAGTCTAGAGTCGCTGATGAGCAGCTTTCTTCACCCGCTTAGTGAAGAACCTACTCACCAGCAGCAGCAGCTAGATATGGAGCAGGACCTGAACCAGCAGGTGGTGGCATAAATAGATAGCACCCTGCCACCCCACATTAAAGATCAAATGGACTACTGGGCACTGAATTTGTGGCCGCAACTGGCTGAGTTTGCCCTGGAAAAGCTGCCCTGCCTGGCCAGTAGTGTGGCATCAGAGCAGGTGTTTAGTGCGGCGGGGGCCATAGTTGCCCCAAGGAGAACTCCAAAATGTGGAAAGACTAACCTTTGTCAAGATGAATCAGGCATTGATCAGCCAGAATTTCCACCCAACAATGCCTGATGTATCCATGCTGCCTCACCCAAACCTTGACAAAAGAGACGAGTTTCTTCTGGCTACCTGCCTAAGCTACTATTCTGATGCTGCCACCCACCTGATGCCACACATCTGATGCCAAGTGTTCCTTCTTACACCCACCATTGTCAGTGGGTACTGTTATTGCCACCCACCTCCCCACTCTGTCACCAGGTGACTCTGTGGTCTCCTGATGCTGCTGCCACCTCACCACTCAGGTCTCCTCATGCTGCGGTTGACCTCCACACTATCTCATTCTGCCACTCTGTGGTCTCCTCATGCTGCTGCTGCCAACTCCACACTTTGTCCTTGTGCCACTCTGTGGTCTCCTCGTGCTGCTGCTGCCACCTCCACACTTGTCCTTGTGCCAGTCTGTAGCCTCCTCATGCTGCTGCCACCTCCACACTATGTCACCTTGCCACTCTGTGGTCTCCTTATGCTGATGCCAACTCACAACTCTGTTTCTGGGCCACTCTGTGGTCTCCTCATGCTGCTGCCAACTCACAACTGTCTCTGGGCCACTCTGTGGTCTCCTCATGCTGCTGCTGCCATCCCCACACTGTCACCTTGCCACCCTGTGGTCTCCTCATGCTGCAGCTAAATCAACACTATGTCACTGGGCCACTCTGTGGCCTCCTCATGCTGCTGCTGCCACATCCACACTATGTCAACTTGCCACTCTGTGGTCTCCTCATGCTGCTGATAACTCAACAGTATGTCACTGGGCCACTCTGTGGCCCTCTCATGCTGTTGCTAGCTCAACACTATGTTACTAGGCCACTCTGTGGCCTCCTCGTGCTGCTGCTAACTCAACACGATGTCACTGGGCCACTCTGTGGCCTCCTCATGCTGCTGCTAACTCAACACGATGTCAATGGGCCACTGTGTGGCCTTCTAATGCTGCTGTTGCTGCCACCTCCACACTTTGTCACCTTGCCAGTCTGTTGCCTTCTCATGCTGCTGCAAACTCAACTCTATGTAAATGGGACACTCTGTGGTCTCCTCATGCTGCTGCTACTAGTGTTTATCGAGCACCAAAATGCTCGGGTGCTTGAGTAGAACAGAAAAGAAGTCAGAGGGAGAACCCGAGCATTAAACCAGGCACCCCCTGCTCTGAAGAGGGGAGGTTGTCTGGTTCACATGAAAAGGTCAGAAATTAATGGAAAACCACTGAAATGGTTCATGAACAGCATGGGGAGGATGTATGGATGCATGTTGGATTCCCAGGTCACTGTTGGGAACGATGTTGTCCGAGTAGTATGCCAATTTTACAGACTGATAATAATGCGCACAAAACCGAAGATAAAATCTATTTTAGAGGAAAAATTGTTAGGAATCATTCTTTCCTGTATATTCACTTGTATATAAAGTGCAATTGCTGCCAAAAATTACAAGGAAAAGGAACTCCAATACATACTTTATTACACATAAAGGAGGGCATCATACACACCCTTGAAAAATTATGACTGATGGTCTGCTGGTGACCCTAAAAAACATTAGGAGCAAGGGCCTGCTGTTGACCCTCTAAAACATTAAGGGCTAGGGCCTGCTGCTGATCTGACCATGGAAAAAATTATGGGCGAGGGCCTGCTGCTGAGCTGACCATCGAAAAAATTATGGTTGAAGGTCTGCTGCTGAGCTGACTCTCTAAAACATTAGGGGTGAGTGCTTGCTGCTGATCTGACCATCGAAAAAATTATGGTTGAGGACCTGCTGCTGATTTGACCATGGAAAGAATTATGGTTGAGGGCTTGCTGCTGAGCTGACCATTGAAAAATTATGGTTGCGGGCCTGCTGCTGAGCTGACCATTGAAACAATGATGGTTGAGGGCCTGCTGCTGAACTGACCCTCTAAAACATTAGGAGCGAGGGCAGCCTAATAAGCATGTTGATATGATGGAGGAGGTGGAGGAGGATGAGAAAAGGAAGATTGAACTATATACCCTTTTTTGTGGTGGAAGGGGTGCATGGGAATACAGTGTATTCAATACAACATAAAAGCCACATTTAAAGTGCCTTTATGTTCAGCCGCTTTCCTCTGGTGGAGTAGAGAAGTCAGGGGCAATCCCCGCCTTGTTCATTTGATAAGAGTCAACCTGTCAGTGCTTTCAGTTGATAGTCGGATGTGCTTATCAGTTATTATGCCCCCAGCAGCATTAAATACCCGTTCTGACAAAATGCTGGCAGCAGGGTAGGCCAGCACCTTCAAGGCGTAGAGCGCCAGTTCATGCCACATGTCCAGCTTGGACACCCAATAGTTGTAAGGCACAGAGGAATCATTGAGGACGCTGACACGGTCTGCTACATACTCTTATACCATCTTCCAAAACTTTTTTCTCCTTGTGAAACTAGGCCGCCCATCAGGGTGAGGTTGCTGGCGGGGTGTCAAGAAACTGCCCCAGGCCTTGGAGAGTGTTGCCTTGCCTCTGTTGGAACTGCTGTGTGTTCCCCTCATCTCCCTTCCTTTGTTGGCCAAAGAACTACATACTCTGCTGCCAGCGTTGTCAGCTGGAAATTTTTGGAGCAATTTTTCCACAAGGACCTTCTGGTATTGCACCATTTTGCTCCTCCTCTCCACAACAGGAATGAGAGATGAGAAGTTCTCTTTGTAGCGGGGGTCGAGAAGGGTAAACAATCAGTAATCAGTGTTGTCCAAAATGCGTATAACGCGACTGTCACGGGAAAAGCAGCATAACATAAAATCAGCCATGTGTGCCAGAGTCCCAACAGGGAAGAGGCATCCTTTTCCTCCTCTTCGGCCCATCCACACTGAAAAGATGGAATAAACCTGCTGTGGGTACTACCCTCTGTAGCGGAGACAACCGTCTCCTGCTCCTCCTCCTCATCATCCAACTTGCGCTGAGAAGACGAACTGAGGGTGGTCTGGCTATCACCCTGTGTACTTTCTTCCCCTATTTCCACCTCTTCCACATGTAAAGTGTCCGCCTTAATTGTGAGCAGCAAGCGTTTCAGTAGACACAGTAGTGGGATGGTTATGTTGATAATAGCGGCATCGCCGCTCACCATCTATGTTGATTCCTCAAAGTTGCGTAAAACCTCACAGAGGTCAGACATCAATGCCCACTGCTCGCTTGTGAAGAGCGGATGCTGACAGGAAAGGCGACGACCATGTTTCAGCTGTTATTCCACTACTGCCCTCTGCTGCTCGCAAAGCCTGGCCAACATGTGGAACGTCGAGTTCCATCGCGTGCTCACGTCGCGCAACAGTCAGTGAGTTGGCAATTGCAAGTGCTGCTGCAGCGTTGCCAGACCGGCGGCAGCTGTAGATGACTTTTGAAAATGGGCACACACGCGGCGCACCTTCATCAGTAGCTCAGGCAAATTGGGGTAGGTTTTGAAAAACCACTGAAGACGTGGGCTAGGCATGGTATGAGTGTGAGCTTGCCGAGCTCCAAAGCTGCCACCAAGTTACGGCCATTATCAGACACAACCATGCCTGGTTGTAGGTTGTAATGAGAGCCACAGCTCAGTCTGGTCTTTTATTGCCTGCCACAGCTCTGCGGCGGTGTGCTGTTTGTCACCCAAGCAGAACAGCTTAAGCACTGCCTGTTGACGCTTCTCCACTGCAGTGCTACACTGCTTCCAGCTACTGACTAATGGCTGACTGGTGCTGCAAGAGGATAATTCTGAGGTGGAAGTGGAGGAGGATGGGGAGGAGGAGAAGTGGGGGTTGGAGCCTTTAACGTAGATGCTGTCGGAAGTGCCGGCAATCCTTGGCATTGCGAGCACCTGTGCCATCCCAGGGCACGACTCGCTCCCGGCCTCTGCAACGTTCACCCAGTGTTCCGTCAGGGAAATGTAGCATCCCTGGCCACAAGTACTTTTCCATGTGTCAGTCGTTAAGTGGACCTTCCCAATAACTGCATTGTTCAGGGCGCGGGTGATGTTACGGGACACATGCTGGTGTAAGGCGGGCACGGCACACCGGGAAAAATAGTGGAGACTGCTTACAGAGGGACAGCCGCCGACATCAGGCTGCGGAAAGCCTCAGTGTCCGAAATGGCAACTTTTCCAGGGCCAGCAATTTGGAAAGGTGCGCATTTAGTGCTATGGCCTGTGGGTGGGTGGCTCTGTATTTGCGCTTTCGTTCAAACGCCTGGGGTATGGACATCTGTATGCTGCGCTGGGACACAGAAGTGGATGTACTAGCTGATGTTGCTTGCGAAGGTCTAGGTGCATTTAATCGCTTATTCCTCAGTAGCTGTCCTTGACAATTCACTCTTTATCCAATCACTTTAGAATAGCACATAATAAAAACCCATTAGGCCTTAAATTTGCGGCTATTGACAAGGTGAATAGGGATTGGAGGGGGGGCAACCGCATTAGTAAAATGTCAAGGTTAGAGACACAACGTATTTTTGAACTGAACACTCTACTCCCAGGAGGATTAAATGCGGAATTTGAGTTGTTTGGTTTCCTATGAAGTAAGGGTGGGTGCCCCCTGCTGAAGGTCAACCCAACCTAGTACTCCTATCAGGTGGGTTGGCCCTTGGCAGTGGGCTCCCATCGTTCCCTACCTCTGCACCTCTAGACAATATCGAAGATGTGTACGATGTGAGGATTTCGAGCACGTACAGAGATTCTCTATGCAGGAAGAAAAGGGTTTTACTGTATGGGAAAGTTAGGGTATGGTACTATTGTACGAAGGGATTGTACGAAGGGATTTATGAGATTTTTCCATTTTTTATTAGTGGCAGATGGCTCCATTTTTATAGAATCAAAGTCTAGTCCACAATCTAATAGATATAGAGCAGCAAAAACAATTGATATGTGATGATTTTGAGAAAAAACGCATGGGAACCGCATCAAAACCGCAAGGGTTCTGATGCGTTTTTTAGTGTGGAAGAACCAACAGAGAAAGACACTTAAATGTATTGGAAGCTTTTTTAGATATATTATTGCTTTATAGGTTTTTAATTGTTTTACATGTTTTTAAAGGCATATTTTATTTATACATCTGAATATTACTAATATACGGCAATGTATAATGGCTTGTATAAAGTTATTGTATTGGAAATGTAGGCTATAACTAAAAAGTACAATGAATTATAAGATTGAATGCAAATCCCAGAAAAAGTTCTATTCCAAACAAAAAAGATCCATGTCGGATTTTGAGAATACATCCTCCCACTAGAAAAGGAAGGAATTTATGGGGAACTGGTAGCTACTGAGGAAGGGGCGATTAAATGCCCCGAAACGCATCTAGCTAAGACAGGACCCCGAACCTTTGAACACTGGAAATTGGATATCTCACAGTAAATATTGTTCACCACCGAGTAAAGGGTAAATGAGAAAGAGATTTCGAAAGACCACAGTTTACAGCAAAGATCGGTCTACACGTGTGAAACATTTACCAGCGTGAAAACTACTACCGCTCGGACAATACTGGTTTCTACCCATATAGAATCATTCAGTAGAGCGACTTTGTGGTGAGAAAAGCAATACGGTAAGACTTTTTTTGAACTTTTCCAGCAGAACATTTATTAAAATCGCAGTGTCAATATTCCAGTGGGACGCCGCTGGTTTGAATATATAGCGGGACGCCACTACATCTTGCTGGTTTACAACTTTCCAGTGTGGGACACAAAATAATCAACGTTGCCCCGAACTACATATTGTACTGGACTTATTTCAGGACATACAAAGTTTGTTGGCATTATTCAAGTCTGGAACTATTTTGTGTCAGAAGGGAGTGAGCTATACGATCATTATAGTCATCACGTTCCCTGCGAGTATTGTATATTTGAAAAATATCACGAATATTGCTGCTATTTATGCGAATATTTCAATTTTTTCATCGATTTATAGCATTCATAACCTTATGTCTTTATTAGTTTTTTATGCCATTTGGGTCTAATATACTGGTGCACTATCCAGACTAGGAAGTCTTATATGCCCCCAATATATTTAGCTATTATAATACATGCTATTATTTGTCGAGCATTATAGTCATTTTAACACGAGGGTATTATCCTTTTATTGTATTCTTATTACTGTTGCCATTAATGTTGTTTAATAGGTTAATAAATTTATGTGTGGTTCTAATATCTTGAGAGTGCCCAGTTTTTTCACTATATCTACTAATTGCTGTTCCCCACCGTCATCTTTTTGTGACTGTGGATGCTCAAGACTTTGGGCATCGGTGCACACGATCTCCTCATGTCCCTCTTCAAGCGAGCTTAGCAAGAGGCCAAAATTGAGGAATGGCGATGTAAAGAACACCTCAAAATATCTAAGTGTAGGATCATTTGTTTGGCAAGGCTCTCCATGGTGGGTTGAAGGATAATCAGGGTGAGGATTCTGTTGACCAGACTCTTGGCTACTGAGACTGGACTTTGTGGAAGACAGGGTGGTGCTTAACCAACTTGAAGCATGATCTGCTGGAATCCAACCGACCACCTGGTTGCACTGGTATGACTTTGAGAGTGGTGTCCTGCACCGCCCTGCAAACTGGGACATGAAGCTAGGTATCGTGGATGAGTGTGTTTCTTGTGCTCTGGCAGCAGGCACAGTTTCACCGCGCCCAGGGCCACGGCCTCTACGTGCACCATCAGCAGCTGGATGTCACAAATTATTTTTATTATGCGCATATGTTAAACAGGAGATGTAGCGCAGATAATGTCTCTGTCCACAGCGTCTACGAAAAAAGTACTCTGGATATTTTTAGTATGCGCACACGTTAAAGAGGTGATGTAGCGCAGATAATATCGCTTTCACAGCATCTATGGAAAAAGTACAATGGATGTCGCAGATATTTTTAAGATGTGCAAACGTTATACAGGAGATGTAGCGCAGGTAATGTCACTGTCCGCAGCGGACACCGTCTACGGAAAAAGTACACTGGATGTCACAGATATTATTAGGCTGCACACACATTACACAGGAGATGTAGCGCAGATAATGTCGCTGTCTGCGGCGGCCAAACAATTGAAAACTATTCAGTGCAGGATGCGCTAAAAATATATATTGCTGCCAGATACAACAATAGTCCTTTAAAGGACTTTTGGGTCTCTAATCGCACGCAATTTAGCGCATGTTGCGCTAAAAATATATATTGCTACCAGACACAACAATTGCCCTTAAAATGACTTTTGGGTCTCTAACACCAACCCTGCCTAACAAAAAACTAAAATTCTATTCCCTACACTATCTGTCCCTTCTACAGCACAGCTCTTCCTGACTAAGACTGGCCGAACCACGTGTCATCGGGTGCTTTATAGCACCCGATGACGCTTTCTGGCCAGGCAATCACTGTAATGCCAGTAACCAACATGGCTACGGCATTACAGTGAGTGGCAGTACTTATCTGCACGTTTATTAGCTGCGTAGCAGCCAACAAACATGCGGGGAGGAGACTCGAGCATTGCAATCGAGCACACGCGGTATTCAGCCGAACACCGCGATGTGCTGAGCATCGCCATGCTTGAGCCGAACTGGTGTTTGGCCGAGCATGCTCGATCAACACTAGCTGCTACCTCAACGCTATGTCATTGAGCCACTCTGTGGACTTTTCAAGCTGTTCTCCCACCATCCATCCCCACTCCATGACTGGGCCACTATTTTGCCATTTTGGCCTAGTGGACATCATCATTAGGGTTGAGCGAACCCGTGGAAGTTCGGGTTCGCCGGGTTCGGCCGAACTTCAGGCCAAATTTCGGGTTCGTACCCAGACCCCATTTATGTCAATGGGGACCCGAAGTTCACTTTATTATTTTCCGTTATAACATGGTTATAATTGAAAATAATAGCATTCTTAAAACAGAATGCTAAATAAAATGTCTATTGAGGGGTTAAAAAAAAATAATCTCACCTCATCCACTTGATCGCGCAGCCTGTATCTTCTGGGGTACCTCAAGGCTGTGTGTTGAACCCTCTCCTTTACTCCCTCTTTACAAATGACTGCAAACCTATTCACAATACCAATACCATTATAAAATTTGCAGATGACACGACCGTGATAGGCCTAATCTCCAACAATGATGAAACAGCCTATAGGAAAGAGGTTGAGAACCTAGAGAGATGGAGTAAGAACAACAACCTCATACTCAATACCAATAAAATAAAGGAGCTGATTCTGGATTTTAGGAGGAAGAAACAAAAGTGACACCATCTCATTAGCATTAATGGTGGAAACGTGAAGATAGTTCAAAGTGTCAGATTTTTGGGAGTTCATATTAGTCAGGACCTGTTATGGATACAAAACACAACAGAAATTACCAAAAAAGGCCTTCAGAGGCTTCATTTTCTGAGTAGTCTGAAGAAAGCACAGCTTCCAAAACAGCTGCTAGTCAATTTTTACAGGTGCACCATAGAATCTGTTATCACATACTGCATTACAGAGTGGTACTCTGGCTGCTCTTCTGAGGACAAGAAGACCCTCAAGCGCATCATCAGAATGGCTGAAAGAATCATTGGTACTCAGTTACCATCACTGGATGACATCTTCAATGCTCGTTGCAGCAATAGGGCAAAGATTATCTGCGGGGATCTAACTCACCCTGGTCACAGCCTTTTCACTCCCTTACCCTCTGGTAGGCGTCTTAGAGCCCTATATGCCCGCACCACTAGGCTGAAGAACAGCTTTTACTCCAAAGCAATCAGTCTCCTAAATGCTCAGAGACTATTGCCCCTTTCTAGGATAGAAACTACCAGAGACTGAGAGTTACTGCTGCATTTGTGTTCTGCAGTGGTGTCTGAATCAGTTTGTATATATATATATTCATAAGCACTTCCTACTTTGCTCTTGCTATATACAGTACAGACCAAAAGTTTGGACACACCTTCTCATTCAAAGAGTTTTCTTTATTTTCATGACTATGAAAATTGTAGATTCACACTGAAGGCATCAAAACTATGAATTAACACATGTGGAATTATATACATAACAAACAAGTGTGAAACAACTGAAAATATGTCATATTCTAGGTTCTTCAAAGTAGCCACCTTTTGCTTTGATTACTGCTTTGCACACTCTTGGCATTCTCTTGATGAGCTTCAAGAGGTAGTCCCCTGAAATGGTTTTCACTTCACAGCTGTGCCCTGTCAGGTTTAATAAGTGGGATTTCTTGCCTTATAAATGGGGTTGGGACCATCAGTGGCGTTGAGGAGAAGTCAGGTGGATACACAGCTGATATTCCTACTGAATAGACTGTTAGAATTTGTATTATGGCAAGAAAAAAGCAGCTAAGTAAAGAAAAACGAGTGGCCATCATTACTTTAGGAAATGAAGGTCAGTCAGTCAGCCGAAAAATTGGGAAAACTTTGAAAGTAAGGGCTATTTGACCATGAAGGAGAGTGATGGGGTGCTGCGCCAGATGACCTGGCCTCCACAGTCACCGGACCTGAACCCAATCGAGATGGTTTGGGGTGAGCTGGACCGCAGAGTGAAGGCAAAAGGGCCAACAAGTGCTAAGCATCTCTGGGAACTCCTTCAAGACTGTTGGAAGATCATTTTAGGGGACTACCTCTTGAAGCTCATCAAGAGAATGCCAAGAGTGTGCAAAGCAGTAATCAAAGCAAAAAGTGGCTACTTTGAAGAACCTAGAATATGACATATTTTTAGTTGTTTCACACTTGTTTGTTATGTATATAATTCCACATGTGTTAATTCATAGTTTTGATGCCTTCATAGTCATAAAAATAAAGAAAACTCTTTGAATGAGAAGGTGTGTCCAAACTTTTGATCTGTACTGTATATACTGTATGCTGTGCAGGGCCGGTTCTAGGTGAAATGGGGCCCTGGGTGAAAAACAATAAGGCCCCCCCCCCAATGACACTTGATGACTTTTACAGAAGAAACTGTATATTGTGTGGCACAGTGTAGGCTATATGTGTATAACAAACATATTTCATATGGAAACTTAAGTTACTTGGCTTTCCCTTGGGGATCTCGGACACCACTTCAACACTTTGGCTGGGGGGCTCGGCGGAGCTGATGTGTTTTATCCTAATGAGAAAGATTTCATAATAAGGATTTGGAGAATGGGCAGAGGGATAGCAGAGCAGAGAGAGGCTGGTGCTGCTACTAGGGGGTCATACCATGGGGGAGTAATAAAGCCCACCATAATTCCCCCCCAGTAGAAATAATTCTCTTTATATTGTGACAGTGCAAAAAATACCCCCTTGTAATGCCCCTAGTTGAGCTAATGTCCCCATAGTGCCCCCATACTGTGCCAGTATAAAATACCCCTATATAGTGCCCCCAGTAATTGCCCCCATATTGCTCCTCTCCCCCCTCCCTCCTAGTGCCCCCATAATGTACCAGTATAAAATGCCCCATATATAGTGCCCCAGTAGATGCCCTCAGTGTCCCCAATAATTTGTAAGTATAAAATACCCCTTCTCAGTGCCCCTGTAGATGACCCCATAGTACTCCTCTCCCACCTTCCCCATAGTACCCACCATAATGTGTCCCAGTATAAAATGCCCCTATACATAGCCCCCATATAAAATAACTGTTCTTTGTGGCCTCAGTAGATGCCCCTATAGTACCCACCAATAATGTGCCAGTAATAAGTGCCCCCAATGTGCCAGTAATAAGTGCCCCATAGATGTCCCCCAATAATGTGCCAGTAAAATGTGCTCTCATAGATGCCCCCCAATCATGTGTCAGTAATAAGAGCCCCCCTATCATGTGCCAGTAGCCAGAGCCCCCCCATCATATTCCATTATCCAGAGCCCCCCTATCATGTGCCAGTAGCCTGAGCCCCCCCATCATATGCCAGTAGCCATAGCCCCCCCTATCATGTGCCAGTAGCCATAGGGCCCCCCTATCATGTCCCAGTAGCCATAGGGCCCCCCTATAATGTGCCAGTAGCCATAGGGCCCCCCTATAATGTGCCAGTAGCCATAGGCCCCGTCCTATCATGTCGCAGTAGCCATAGGGCCCGTCCTATCATGTCCCAGTAGCCATAGGGCCACCACCCCGATCATGTGCCAGTAGCCTGAGCCCCCCATGAACATGTGCCAGTAGCCACCAGTATTGACAACAATACTTCTGGCCTGTGTCTCCCGCTGTACGGCTCAGGCGGCGCGATGACGTCATCGCGCCGCCTGCGCCGGCCTCTGATAGGCTGCCAGCCTAGTGCCTGCAGCCTATCAGAGGAAGGGGAAGGGACACACATCTCCCTCCCCTGCCCTGCTGCACAGCCATCTGTATCGCTGTCCTGAGGACGGCGATACAGATGACTGGAGATGAGCACTTCCACAATGGAAAAGCTCATCTCCGTGTGACTATCCTGCCTATAGTTAGTTGCACAGATGCTGTGAACTGTGAATAGTAATGCTTTCTAGTGCAATGTGTTTCTTTTTTTCTATTGTAATACTTTAATTTAAATGTCAGTTCTTGTTCCTCTGTCCATGGCATCTAGGATTGCTCCAAACAACATTTCATTGTATTGTACATTGTATTCATTGTATGTACAGTGACAATAAAGGCATCTTATCTTATCTGATCGTGCAGCCGGTATCTTCTTTTCTTCAGGACCTGCAAAAGGACCTGCGGTGATGTCACCACGTGGTGAGTGCAGTGATGTCACCCCAGGTCCGGCTGAATGAAGATAGAAGGACCTTCTATCTTCATTCAGCATGACCTGCGGTGACGTCATCGTGATCACCATGTGGTGAGCGCGTTGACGTCAACACAGGTCCTTTTGCAAGTCCTGAAGAAAAGAAGATACCGGCTGCGCGATCAAGTGGATGAGGTGCGTTTATTTATTTTATTTTTAACCCCTCAATAAACATTTTATTTAGCATTCTGTTTTAAGAATGCTATTATTTTCCGTTACAACGGAACTAGCACAGAAAGAAAATAAGTTCGTGTGCATAAGCCCTAATAATGAAATATTATATTTGTTGTACTTTAGACATCCTCCTCCTAAAAAAAGAATAGAAGACTTTTCATCATACCAAATAAATGTATCGCTGGTATGCTGACAGTACAAGGACTTTTATTCCTTCTCATCAATTCTGAAGGAACAATTTGATTATCCAACAGAATGAGATTGAAGCATTACCCCAGGAATAATGAATGATTGTAAGTTCAACATACCGAGTGAGACACTGAATCTTTTCTTAGCTGATATTTTGGGCTAAGTCCGTTTCTAAACTTTACATTATTTATTTATTTTATGCACTTATATAGCGCTACTATATTCCGCAGCACTTTACAGACATTAGCATCTAACTGTCCGCAGTGGGGCTCACAATTTAAGGTCCCTATCAGTATGTCTTTGGAGAGTGGAGTACCCCGACAAAACATGGGAAGAACATACAAACTCCATGCAGATGTTGTCCTTGGTCAAATTCAAACCTAGTACCCCAGCTCTGCAGGGCACCAGTTCTAACCATTGAGCCACCGTGCTGCCCAAACACAATTACACACAATTACACACATATATACACATACATATCTCAATAACTTCATAAATTAATATTTACACAAAAAATAAAATCCCAGTACCACTTGGAACCGAACCAGAGTTCGGGAAAAGTTTTTTTTTCAGTACAAATTAATTTATGAAGTTATTGCGCAAAGTCTCACAAGACTTCGTGAAGCAATAACTTTGGCTCATCGGAGCCAATACATTCTAATACTGTAGGGAGCTCCTGCTCCGTACAGTATTAGAACGAAGTTTCATCCGAAGTCCCTAGATACTATGTTTATGGCGCTGTTACTGTCTTAACCACATATTTAGCCCCTTTATTTTGCAATCTGCAGCTAGAGGCGGTTGTAATACAGAACTGGGTTCCTTCTGCAATGGTTGAGATTGAGGCTAGCTCTAATCCTGGCCATTTAACCCTTTAGATGTCATGATCAACAGCAACCAAGGCATGTAAATGTTTAACAAAGGGAGGTGGCATTCTTTGTACCTAATTGTCCCACCTGAGATACAAATGTGGGGTGCTGATTGTTACTATGACAGCTGGAGGCCTAGAAAATAGCCCTTAGGCCTGACTGGAAGCTGACTGGGGTCTAACAGGCTTTCAAAGCAATACAGAAATATTGCAGTATATTACACCAGCGATCAGGAGACTGGATGTTCAATTCCCCTAGTGCAGCGGTGGCGAACCTATGGCACAGGTGCCAGAGGTGGCACTCAGATCCCTCTGTGTGGGCACCTGCACCCTGGAAAAGTCTATGGTGTACCAATATGTCTTAGACTTTTCCTGCCATTCATCAGAGCAGCGCTAAAGGCAGGCAGTTTATTATAGCTAAATTACAGTATAAAGTACATGGAAGATATACCTATTGGTATTCATGTGAAATTGCTGTGTTGGCACTTTGCGATAAATATGTGGATTACAGTTTGGGCGCTCAGTCTGTAAAATGTTCGCTTTTACTTCCCTAGTAGAACTAAAAACGTTGCAAATGTTATTTTTTTATGTAGAACTAAAAATTTCAAGGAAAAATTACCCATTTTAAGTCCCTTTTATTGAAAAAAAAAAAGAAAAAAAATATATATACTGCACATTATTGTATTACTCTGACTGTAAGGACCTGTACAATAAACTGAACATGTTACTTACCCCACATGGTGAATACTGTAAATAGATTTTAAAAAATGTCATAATGCTGTTTTTGGTTATCTTTTCTCCCATAAAGGGAATAAAAAATGATCAAATAGTGATATGTTCAGAAAAATGGCACCAATGGAAACTCATCTGGCAAAAAATAAGCCATAACACAGCTCCATCAACAGAAAAATAAACAAATTAAGGTTCCTAGAATATAGCAACACCAAATACAAAGCATTTTTCATGGCCTTTATATCGCCCAGTAAATCTCATAAAACACTTTAGACGAATTGTTGTTCTATAGCCACCTTGCCTCCCAAAAATGGAATAGAAAGCAATCAAAAAGCCATATGTACCCCAGAATGGTACCAGTAAAACCTACTGCTCATCCTTTTTACAAAGCCCAGTCGACAAAAAAAAGTTATAGGTCTTATACAATCATTTCAGCAAAATTTCAAAAGCCAAATGGCACTACTTCCCTTTTGAGCCATGAAACAATTAGCTGTGTATTACCACACCACTGCTCTGTGTACTCACTCAGCGTCTTGGATCAACCATCAGCAGTGTTCCAGGCCCACTCGGTCTCTCCATGCAGGGTGTGATCTGCTTGCCAGCAAGGTTTTTCTTCCTCCACCAGTAGGGCACTCATTCATGCCTCCTCCAGCTCTTAAAGGACCAGTGTGCACCCTAGCCAATGGCTGGAAATCTGGAGGTTTTTCAGGCACCTTCCCAAGTGGATGGGTGCCTGAGCAACAGGTCTCTGCTAGGTGTGCTGTATCTTGATTTATACCTGTTTACCCATATTTGATCCTTTACTACCTTACCTGTGCCTATAACCAATATTGAACGCTGCCTGCCCTAACCTTGGACTTGTTACCCTATTACACATACTTTCCCATCCCTGACATCGGCCTGTTCAGGACTACGTATTCTGTTTGACTCCTTGGTACCCTGCATAGATGTCTCTAACCTCTGTGAGACAACTGCTAAACACAGAAAATATTCCAGGAAGTAGTGATCTGGTGGATCTACTGCAGCAAAGTTTAGATGCCTGTATATGGGTTAAAGGGTGTATTACAAGGGACTGCTAGGATAATAGCCTTAGGATTAGCCCTAAACCAAATCTGTTGTTTAATTGCCATACTCAAGTTAAAAAATTTTGAGCTAAAACTACATAATTAAAAAAAACACATTTTTAATTGTCATGCTCCCATTCTAATAAATTCTATGAATCACCTTTATGGAAAAAATCCTCATTATACAGCTAGATTAATTCATTTAGGTGTGTAGTTTTCAAATTAGGATATTTGGAGGGTGCTCCTTATGTTTTAATACCTCAAGGCCTTTGCAAACCTAACCTGGCGCCTGACAAATTCCTAAAAAAAATGCAGACCTCCAAAGATATTTTTAAAAACTGCAGAATCAGTTTTCTCCCTTAACACCTGCTGCATTCTGGTGAAACAGCTAAAATGTAAATATATGTACCGTATGTATGGCATTTGCATGCAGGGAATGTATGGAGAGGGCTCACAAGCTAAACCTGCTCCATACATGTAACACAGCAGACACCTTGCCCCAATTACCAGGATCAGAGATAACTACAACACTGGTCATTTAAACCCTCAGATGCATCGTAAATTCAGACCACCGCATCTCAGGGGTTAGACAGAGGGAGGGGGCTGCCATTGTGCTCTTATCAGTGGCCTCATGGCAAAATCATGGTGATCCGATCTGTTGCTATGACAGCCTGGGGCCTTGTCAAACCATGCTTATGGAGCCATGTCTGACAGGAAGCCAGTGATCTATTGCAGCTATGGTACAAAAGATAAGAGAAACACATGTTCGAGTTCCCTAAATTAAGTAAATAAAAAAAGTACAGTGAAAAGAAAAAAAAAATTTTTACACAATAAAAAAAGGCTAAAAATATAAAAAATATTACAAATTCAAACAAATTCCTAATTCTTAACTTTACATATAAAGATAATTAAAAAATAAACATAATGGGTATAGTCTACTTGCATGCAAAAATTCATAGAACTTCTCCGCTCCTCAATCGTCACCACTACTTCTCGGTCTTAGAACGGAGGACTGATGGTGAAGGAAGACGCATCGCAGGAAGGGGGGTTTGGAGGGTTAAAGGAAAATATAATGACAAATGTTAATAATGATATGTTTATATAATGTTTATTGTTGGACGATTAATAAAGTGTTTAAAAAAAAATATATATATATATAAAAATATTTTTCCTGAGCATTGAATGCTTTAACCAGAAAAAAAATTAAATCAGCCACCTATCAAATCTTTTTTATTTGGACTCTCCATACCCATTTTCACCATGTAAACAAATCACTCTGTATTGTTTACATCTTGTATATAGCACTTCTTGTTGCTAAATCTAACCAAACCTATGATGCGCTTCTCCTTTCTGGGCCACACCTCCAGCACCACCCAGCTAGTTGTATATACATTCCTCTATCAGTGATTCTATCAGTGTAAGGCCTCTTTCACACGAACGTATGGTTTTGCGGTCCGTTTTTTACGGATCCGTTGTTCCGTTTTTGCAGTTTGTTGTGGTTCCGTTTCCGTTTTTTCCGCAAAATACGTCAGTATTGCTTCAGTATGGTTTCAGTTGTATTTGTATTTTTTGCGGACAAGGAACGGAACCATGAATGAGTTAAACTTTAGACTCAACCCATTTTTCACACCCCCTATATATACTGGTCATGTGATACTCTGCACTCCATTTTAGCAGCTTTTTGCAGCTTTGATAGTTTGGTTAGAAGCAGGTGTTTTGCATTGGTTTCTCTTGCTATTGGTTGTAATATGGCTGGCGACTCAGAGGAAGAGATTCTCTTGTGCTGGCTGCATACTCGGCACCAACAACAGCAGCCTACTATGCTAGTGGAGGAACCGAGGAGGAGGCATTGGATTCATCCAATTGTCTCTTAGCGGCGCCGGAAGGGCCTCTTCCACACGCTGTACATGGATCTGCGGCAACATCATGATAAATTTCATCAGTATTGTCGTATGTCTGTGAGCAGCTTTGACATTTTGTTAGTAGCTCTGCATCCTGGCCTTACACACCAGGACACAAATATGTACTATATATACATGTCTATGTAAAAGCTCAAAAGGGACCCTGGCCCTTTAATAACGTGTATAAATGTTTATTCATTTGAGTTACACATGCAATTAAGGCTACTTTCACACTAGCATTCGGGGCTCCGCTTGTGAGCTCCGTTTGAAGGGGCTCACAAGCGGCCCTGAACGGATCCGTACTGCCCTAATGCATTCTGAGTGGACGCGGATCCACTCAGAATGCATCAGTCTGGCAGCGTTCAGCCTCCGTTCCGCTCAGCAAGCGGACACCTGAACGCTGCTTGCAGCGTTCGGGTGTCCGCCTGGCCGTGCGGAGGCAAACGGATCCGTCCAGACTTACAATGTAAGTCAATGGGGATGGATCCGTTTGAAGATGACACAATATGGCTCAATTTTCAAACGGATTCGTCCCCATTGACTTTCAATGTAAAGTCTGGACGGATCCGTCTGAACTACTTTCACACTTAGAATTTTTTCTAAACTATAATGCAGACGGATCCGTTCTGAACGGATCCAAACGTCTGCATTAGAGGAGAGGATCCGTCTGTGCAGACACCAGACGGATCCTCTCTGAACGCTAGTGTGAAAGTAGCCTAATCTATCAAATTACTGGGAATGTTTTCTATTGTACAAACGGTCCCACCAAATGATTCATAAAATAGCATGTGTGACTCAAATTATTAAAAATT
The DNA here is from genome assembly GCF_905171765.1 of Bufo bufo. Classification (NCBI taxonomy): domain Eukaryota; kingdom Metazoa; phylum Chordata; class Amphibia; order Anura; family Bufonidae; genus Bufo; species Bufo bufo. The sequence goes on along the minus strand of NC_053391.1, from coordinate 541,077,459 downwards.
GTGTTAAATTTTGATATGTACGTGGTGTATTTTCGGTATAAATGTTATATATACATATATATATATATATATATATATATATACACTGCTCAAAAAAATAAAGGGGACACAAAAAATATCACATCCTAGATCTGAGTTAATTAAATAGTCTTCTGAAAAATTTAAAAATGGAAATCAAATTTTTCAACCCATGGAGGTCTGGATTTGGAGTCACACTCAAAATTAAAGTGGAAAAACACACTACAGGCTGATCCAACTCTGATGTAATGTCCTTAAAACAAGTCAAAATGAGGCTCAGTAGTGTGTGTGGCCTCCACATGCCTGTATGACCTCCCTACAACGCCTGTGCATGCTCCTGATGAGGTGGCGGACGGTCTCCTGAGGGATCTCCTCCCAGACCTGGACTAAAGCATCTGCCAACTCCTGGACAGTCTGTGGTGCAATGTGATGTTGGTGGATAGAGCGAGACATGATGTCCCAGATGTGCTCAATTGGATTCAGGTCTGTGGAACGGGCGGGCCAGTCCATAGCATCAATGCCTTTGTCTTGCAGGAACTGCTGACACACTCCAGCCACATGAGGTCTAGCATTGTCTTGCATTAGGAGGAACCCAGGGCCAACCGCACCAGCATATGGTCTCACAAGGGGTCTGAGGATCTCATCTCGGTACCTAATGGCAGTCAGGCTACCTCTGGCAGCACATGGAGGGCTGTGTGGCCCTCCAAAGAAATGCCACCCCACACCATTACTGACCCAATGCCAAACCGGTCATGCTGGAGGATGTTGCAAGCAGCAGAACATTCTCCACGGCGTCTCCAGACTCTGTCACGTCTGTCACATGTGCTCAGTGTGAACCTGCTTTCATCTGTGAAGAGCACAGGGCGCCAGTTGCGAATTTGCCAATCTTGGTGTTCTCTGGCAAATGCCAAACGTCCTGCACGGTGTTGGGCTGTAAGCACAACCCCCTCCTGTGGACGTCAGGCCCTCATATCACCCTCATAGAGTCTGTTTCTGACCGTTTGAGCAGACACATGCACATTTGTGGCCTGCTGGAGGTCATTTTGCAGGGCTCTGGCAGTGCTCCTCCTGTTCCTCCTTCCACAAATGCGGAGGTAGCGGTCCTGCTGCTGGGTTGTTGCCCTCCTACGGCCTCCTCCACGTCTCCTGATGTACTGGCCTGTCTCCTGGTAGCGCCTCCATGCTCTGGACACTACGCTGACAGACACAGCAAACCTTCTTGCCACAGCTCGCATTGATGTGCCATCCTGGATAAACTGCACTACCTGAGCCACTTGTGTGGGTTGTAGACTCCGTCTCTTGCTACCACTAGAGTGAAAGCACTGCCAGCATTCAAAAGTGACCAAAACATCAGCCAGGAAGCATAAGAACTGAGAAGTGACTGTAGTCACCACCTGCAGAACCACTCCTTTATTTGGGGTGTCTTGCTAATTGCCTATAATTTCCACCTGTTGTCTATCCCATTTGCACAACAGCATGTGAAATTGATTGTCACTCAGTGTTGCTTCCTAAGTGGACAGTTTGATTTCACAGAAGTGTGATTGACTTGGAGTTACATTGTGTTATTTAAGTGTTCCCTTTATTTTTTTGAGCAGTGTATATATATATATATATATATATATATATATATATACGATCAGAAGGGACCGGCTTTGCACGGATATATTTCAGCTATTGAATTTCATGTTTCTATGTGTTGTGCAAACATATCGACAGTATCCCCCATAACAGTGACCTGTACAGCACCCGCCGCACTGTCTGCAGAGCCATGCATCTACCGTATTTTTCGCCCTATAAGACGCATCGGCCCATAAGACGCACCTAGGTTTTTGGGGAGGAAAATAAGAAAAAAAAATGTTTTAACCAAAAGGTGTGCTGTGTGTTTGGTGGGTTTGGAACTAGTGGTGGTCTGTGGATGGCACTATTACTGGGGATCTGTGGATGACGGACACTGTTATGGGGGGATCTGTGGATGACGGACACTGTTATGGGGGGATCTGTGGATGACGGACACTGTTATGGGGGGATCTGCGGATGATGGACACTGTTATGGGGGGATCTGCGGATGACGGACACTGTTATGGGGGGATCTGTGGATGACGGACACTGTTATGGGGGGGATCTGTGGATGATGGACACTGTTATGGGGGGATCTGTGGATGACGGACACTGTTATGGGGGGATCTGTGGATGACGGACACTGTTATGGGGGGGATCTGTGGATGACGGACACTGTTATGGGGGGGATCTGTGGATGACGGACACTGTTATGGGGGATCTGTGGATGACGGACACTGTTATGGGGGATCTGTGGATGACGGACACTGTTATGGGGAGATCTGTGGATGACGGACACTGTTATGGGGGGATCTGTGACGGACACTGTTATGGGGGGGATCTGTGGCTTGCACTGTTACAGGGGGATCTGTGGATGGCACTGTTACAGGGGGGATCTGTGGATGGCACTGTTACAGGGGGGATCTGTGGATGGCACTGTTATGGGCTGGGGGATCTGTGGATGGCACTGTTATATTGTGCCATCCACAGACCCCCCAGCCCATAACAGTGCCATCCACAGACCCCCCCAGCCTATAACAGTGCCATCCACAGACCCCCCCAGCCCATAACAGTGCCATCCACAGACCCCCCCAGCCCATAACAGTGCCATCCACAGATCCCCCCCCTGCCGCCGCCGCTCCAGTATACAAATATAAGATGTCTTATTCAATTAATAGTTATTACACATGCCCCCTCACTCCTAATAGTACCTTACATCCTAACCGCTTCAGTAGAACCCAGGCAGGCAGGCCGGGTGGCCGGCCGGCGCGTCCCTCACTGACGTCACTTGCCTGCGCCGCCTGCTTCATTCATAAAGTAGGCGGCGAAGGCACGTGACATCAGGGAGTTACGCTGCCGCCTGCCCGGCCTGCCTGCCAGCATTCTACTGAAGCTGTTAGGATGTAAGGTACTATTAGGAGTTGGGGGCATGTTTAATAATTCAATTAATTGAATAAGACATCTTATATTAGTATACCGGAGCGGCGGGGCTATACTACACTGACTGCACCGCCCCGCCGCTAGTGCCAGCCCCCAGCTCCTCCTCCCAGTCCCTCCCCGAGTCCCCGCTCGCTCCTACATCGCAGCTTGCGATGTAAAACTGCAAGCATTCGCCCCATAAGACGCAGGGGCATTTCTCCCCCATTTTGGGGGGTGAAAAAGTGCGTCTTATGGGGCAACAAATACGGTAATCCTATCCTGTGTGATACTGTCTGCTCTGTACATACATACACACATGCACTCAGCTTTATATCTTCGATATACAGTACAGACCAAAAGTTTGGACATACCTTCTCATTCAAAGAGTTTTCTTTATTTTCATGACTATGAAAATTGTAGATTCACACTGAAGGCATCAAAACTATGAATTAACACACGTGGAATTATATACATAACAAACAAGTGTGAAACAACTAAAAATATGTCATATTCTAGGTTCTTCAAAGTAGCCACCTTTTGCTTTGATTACTGCTTTGCACACTCTTGGCATTCTCTTGATGAGCTTCAAGAGGTAGTCCCCTGAAATGGTTTTCACTTCACAGGTGTGCCCTGTCAGGTTTAATAAGTGGGATTTCTTGCCTTATAAATGGGGTTGGGACCATCAGTTGCGTGTAGGAGAAGTCAGGTGGATACACAGCTGATAGTCCTATTGAATAGACTGTTAGAATTTGTATTATGGCAAGAAAAAAGCAGCTAAGTAAAGAAAAACGAGTGGCCATCATTACTTTAAGAAATGAAGGTCAGTCAGTCAGCCGAAAAATTGGGAAAACTTTGAAAGTAAGGGCTATTTGACCATGAAGGAGAGTGATGGGGTGCTGCGCCAGATGACCTGACCTCCACAGTCACTTAACCTGAACCCAATCGAGATGGTTTGGGGTTAGCTGGACCGCAGAGTGAAGGCAAAAGGGCCAACAAGTGCTAAGCATCTCTGGGAACTCCTTCAAGACTGTTGGAAGACCATTTCAGGGGACTACCTCTTGAAGCTCATCAAGAGAATGCCAAGAGTGTGCAAAGCAGTAATCAAAGCAAAAGGTGGCTACTTTGAAGAATTTAGAATATGATATATATTTCAGTTGTTTCACACTTGTTTGTTATGTATATAATTCCACATGTGTTAATTCATAGTTTTGATGCCTTCATAGTCATGAAAATAAAGAAAATCTTTGAATGAGAAGGTGTGTCCAAACTTTTGGTCTGTACTGTATGTGATTGTTTATATGTAAAAGCTTGATCAAAAGTATCAGTCCAAGTCTATTTTAAATAATTATTTATCTGTCTTTTTGTTTTAGATTTCTGGCAACTGGTAATTCATTTGCATCACTGCATTTTGAGTTCCTGCTGGGCGTCTCCATGATTTCTGGAATTGTTCGTCAAACATGTCAAGTGATTTGGCAGCGACTCCGGGACACAGTGATTCCAGAGCCCAAGGCTGAGGATTGGATCAGAATTGCTGAGGGCTTTCATCTTGATGCGCAGTTTCCTAACTGCTTAGGGGCAATGGATGGCAAACACATGCGTGTTAAGAAGCCGCCTCACTCTGGGTCCCGGTACTACAATTATAAGCAATACTTTTCTGTAGTGCTGTTGCCTTTTGCAGACACTACATATAAGTTTATAATTGTGGCTATTGGGGCCTATGGGAGCACTGCAGATGCGTGCATTTTCAGTTCTTCTAGATGGAGTGAGAGACTTCGTGCCAACCAACTTGCCCTCCCAGAGGCCAGAAGTCTGCCTGGTTCTGCAGGACCACCGGCACCGTTTGTAATTGTGGCTGATGAAGGGTTTTCTTTGGCCCCACATGTCATGCGACCCTTCCCCAGACGCAACCTGGATGACAAACGACGTATATACATTCGTTTTTAAACTAGAGTAGTTCAAGTTCAGCATAACAATAATAACTTTTATAATTGAAAGTTAGCTAGGGGCAACTTAGCGAGTTCGTGTGATACACAAGTTAACATAATTTACAGAAGAACATATTGGCCAGGTAAGCTCTTACCTAATTGTGTCCGCTTTTTGGTGTTTGCCTGCTCCCATTGTAACGGCAAGATGGTCTGGGCCACTTCATCCCAGGCCCGCTCCTTGGCTACCTTATTGTGATAAACATCACTCCGGGTGTCCCATAACTCAAGGTGTTCTTGGATGACTGTAATGAGCCGTTCAACATCCATCCTCTCCAAACTCTGAAAGCTCATGAAATTCAGGCCTTTTTAGGCCTCAACATGTGACCAGCCAATGTATCCAAACACACAGCACATGGCAAAAGTGGGTTGGGCATATTAGTATAAAATCACAGATCCGCAAAAACGGATGACATACGGAGGCGTTCTGTATGCATTCCATTTTTTTTGCAGACCCATTGACTTGAATGGAGCCACGGACCGTGATTTGCGGACAAGAATAGGACAAGACTCAAAATCTAGCGGAACGAAAAAAAAAATAAAAAATCTAGCGGAACGGAATTGCGGACATACAGAAACGGAATGTTTTTTGCGGACCCATTGAAATGAATGGTTCCGTATACGGACCGTATACGGAACGCAATAAACGGCCCGTATACGGAACGCAAAAAACGTTCATGTGAACGAGCCCTAAGACTGAAGTTGCTTGGACCCTCTAGAGGATAGGATTCTAAGGGCCCACCCTCTGAGTATATAGGACATTAATGGCTTTGATTTACTAGGGGTCCATTATTGTCAGCGCTTGGGCCCATTGCAGAATCCTCTGGTGCTCTAGTGGGCCAGTCCAACACTGGCCCCTATTGTTGCTTGGACACGTCCAAGGACATAACAACATAGGAAATAAGAAAGATCTGCATGGATATGGCCAGGTGACCACACCCTAGAATGGAAGATAGGACCAATAAAGGTAAGAGAAATACATTACAAAATTATAGCTACCTTCATAAATGATTATTTAAAAGGATGTTAATGCAAACCAGAAAACTGCTTTAACCTCTTCAGACACAATGATGTACCTGTATCACAGTAATTGTATTGATCCACAGAATAAGGCTCTATTCACACGTCCGTGATGTGTTGCGGACCCGCAAATTGCGGGTCCGCAACACACCAGCCCGTCACCCCCATTGAAATGCCTATTCTTGTCCGCAAGCTGCGGACAAGAATAGGACATGCTCTATCTTTTTGCGGAGCTGCGTACCCAAAATCGGGGGCGCGCTCCGCAATTGCGGCTGCAGACAGCACACTGTGTGCTGTCCGCATCCATTCCGTCCCCATAGAGAATGAATGGGTCCGCACACTTTCCGCAAAATTGCGGAAAGGATGCGGACCCATTTTGCGGACGTGTGAATGGAGCCTAAAGGGCATCATGTCATTTTTTAGCACACAGTGAATGCCATAATACCAAAACCCAAAATATCCTTGTAGGAATTGTGTTTTTTTCCTTCATTTTAAGCCCACAAAAAATTGTTTTCCCGTTTCCCAATACAAGACAGGGTAAACTACATTATGCCATTAAAAAATACAACTTATGCTGCAAAAAAAAAAAAAAAACTCATATGACTATAAGAACAGAAATGTTTAAAAGTTATGGCTATTGGATTGTGAGGAGGCAAAAGTGAAAATGCAATAATGACAATAATGGAGATTGGCGCTGTCCTTAAAGGGTTAATGGGTTAAAAGGCTAAAATAATGAAAACAAATAGAGACAACCTAGGCACATTTATCATATTTTAATAGGTTATCAATATTTGTACTAAAAATTTCCCCCCAAGGGTTAATTGTGTAATGACCTGTTGACACAAAGCAACAAATAACCTTGCTTTGTATAAAAATGTTGAAAGTCGTATTGGCTTCTGAGTGTGAAGTATTGATAAGCAAAGCACTTAAATGTCAATACCATCCTTATCAGTACTAAGAAAGCATTGCCATATGGAGGTCAGCTGGATTTTTAAAGCTGCCATCTACTAATTGTAGGGTTACAGACCATAGTGCAAAATGTCTATTTAATAAAAAAAAAATCCAATATATTACAGGGGGGATATTATAAAAATGTGGATTTCTTCTAACCTTTAATATGAACTAGAATTGTCTCCTATTCCAGTAATTAAAAATGAACTTAAAAAAAATTAATATTTATCTCATTCATATGAGATGGACAGATTGCACTTAGAAGTACTGGACAATTTGGCAACACAAAGATCAATATCTACATGGAATTTGCAAATTTTTTACATGTGTTTATGTAGGTTTCTTTTTCTTAATTGACCCTAGAGTTTCTGCTGTCTGTTTCAGGGAGATTACAGTAGACGGCAAGCCTCATTAGAAACAGAAACTGATTTAGTGGCATTTGTTTGTAAACCACTGCAAAATATTTTTGGATCTTATCTTCTTTACGTTTGCTTAACATATCCTGGGATGATTTGTGCAAGAATTCCAGCATAAAAAAAAAAAGAAAACAAAAAAAAAAAAACATGAGTTTGCAACACTTTGTCACAAGATATCTTTCTAGTCTAGTCTATGTAAAGCCACTCTTTGGTTGTGATGTGCACTGCAGCCTGTCAAGTGTTTTGTTAACGTCAAAACATTCTAAACGCAAGCAAATTAAAATAGGTAAGTGTAGATTCATCTGTACATGCAGTGGAAACAATTTTTTTTAATAATGCGCAAGTGATTGGTTCCTTAACCATTTCAGGACCCTGCCATATTTCACCAGGCGGTTTTTTGGAAATTTGACATTTGTCACTTTATGTAGTAATATCTTTAGAATGCTTTTAATTACCCAAGCAATTCTGAGATTATTTTCTCGTGACTAGGGATGAGCGAACCCGAACTGTAAAGTTCGGGTTCATACCAAACTTTTGGATTTTTGGACCCCGGACCCGAACCCAAATATTTCAGTAAAAGTTCGGGTTCGGTGTTCGGCCCTTTCTTGGCGCTTTTTGAAAGGCTGCAGAGCAGCCAATCAACAAGCTGTTACATGTCTGACCTTAGAAGCCATCACAGCCATGCCTACTAATGGTATCGCTGTGATTGGCCAGAGCAGCATGTGACCCAGGCTCTATATAAGCTTGAGTCACATAGCGCTGCACGTCACTCTGCTGTTACAAGTGTAGGGAGAGGATGCTGCTGGACTTGTGATTTCAGGGAGAGAATAAGAGAGAATCTAACTCAGCGATCTACAGAGAAACAGTTGTGTGGGTGCAGGGCACAATCGTTTTACCCTGCCCTGAGCAGGGACATTGCAAATCACAATTTTTTTGGGCAATCTACAACATCTGGATTAGTCAGTGTGCAATTTAAGGTAGAAATACACCCATCATTTTCTGGGGTTTTAAAAACACACTTTTTTGCCAAAAACCACTATTTTCCTGATCTGCAAGTGCTAAATTCAAGTTTAATATATACAGCTTTCATATACTGTTACCAAAAAACAACAACTTTTTTTTGGCAATCTACATTATCTGGATTAGTCAGTGTACAATTTAAGGTAGAAATACACCCATCATTTCCTGGGGTTTTAAAAACATAATTTTTTGCCAAAATACAGTATTTTCCTGATCTGCAAGTGTTAAATTCAAGTTTAATATATACAGCTTTCATATTCTGTTACCAAAAAAACACTTTTTTGGCAATCTACAACATCTGGATTAGTCAGTGTGCAATTTAAGCTAGAAATACACCCATCATTTTCTGGGGTTTTAAAAACACACTTTTTTTGCCAAAAAACAGTACCATATTTTTCGCCCTATAAGACACACTTTCCCCCCCCAAAAGTGGGGGGAAAATAGCAGTGCGTCTGATGGGGCGAATGCTGCTGATTTTGCAGAATTTTCAGTGATACACCCGCCGCGATGCCGCGTGACGGGTGTATCAGCTGTGAGGGAGGAGGGGCTGGGGGCCGGCATCTGCTTTTATAATGACAGCAGGGCCCGTGCAGTGACTGTATTCTACTACACGGGCCCCGCTCACTGTATAATCGTATCTCTAAGAGTTAATTGTTATTTATATACCGTAATCGCATAATCAGCGCCTGTATACTTACAAGCGCTCGGTAGGTAGCAGAGAGGAGGGAGCAGGCAGGCCGGGAGGACGGGCGCTGGCAGCGTGAGTCACTACGTCACGCGCCTGCGCCGCCCACTTTATGAATGAAGCAGGCGGCGCAGGCGCGTGACGTAGTGACTCATGCTGCCAGCGCCCGTCCTCCCGGCCTGCTTCCTCCCTCCTCTCTGCTACCAACCGAGCGCTTGTAGTTTTAAGTATACAGGCTCTGATTATGCGATTATATACATAACAATTAACTATTAGAGATACAATTATACAGTGAGCGGGGCCCGTGTAGTAGAATACAGTCACTGCACGGGCCCCGCTGTCATTATAAAAGCAGATGCGACCCCCACCCCCTGTATTGAGGGTCATTCACTACAGGGACACTTATGGAGGGGATAAGATGCTATATATGTGTCATCCACAGACCCCCCCCCATAACTGTCATACACAGATCCCCATAACAGTGCCATCCAGAGACCCCAATAAGAGCCACCCACAGATCCCCCATAAGTGTCACCCACAGATCCCCCATAAGTGTCACCCACAGATCCCCCATAAGTGTCACCCACAGATCCCCCATAAGTGTCACCCATAGATCCCCCATAAGTGTCACCCATAGATCCCCCATAAGTGTCACCCACAGATCCCCCAAAAGTGTCACTCACAGATCCCCCATAAGTGTCACCCACAGATCCCCCATAAGTGTCACCCACAGATCCCCCATAAGTGTCACCCACAGATCCCCCATAAGTGTCACCCACAGATCCCCCAAAAGTGTCACTCACAGATCCCCCATAAGTGTCACCCACAGATCCCCCATAAGTGTCACCCACAGATCCCCCATAACAGTGCGTCACCCACAGATCCCCCATAACAGTGCGCCATACACAGATCCCCCATAACAGACCACAATTAGTTCAAAACCCACCAAAAGCACACCTTTTGGTTCAAAATATATATTTTTCTTATTTTCCTCCTCAAAAACCTAGGTGCGTCTTATGTATTTTCCTTGATCTGCAAATGTTAAATTCAAGTTTAATATATACAGCTTTCATATTCTGTTACAAAAAAAACACTGTTTTGGCAATCTACAACATCTGGATTAGTCAGTGTGTAATTTAAGATAGAAATCCACCCATCATTTTCTGGGGTTTTAAAAACAATTTTTTTTGCCAAAAAACAGTATTTTCCTTGATCTGCAAGTGCTAAATTCAAGTTTAATATATACAGCTTTCATATTCTGCTACAAAAAAATAACTTTTTGGGCAATCTACATCATCTGGATTAGTCAGTGTGCAATTTAAGCTAGAAATACACCCATCATTTCCTGGGGTTTTAAAAACACACTTTTTTGCCAAAAAACAGCATTTTCCTTGATTTGCAAGTGTTAAATTCAAGTTTAATATATACAGCTTTCATATTCTGTTACCCAAAAAAACACTTTTTTGGCAATCTACAACATTTGCCAAAAAACTGTATTTTCCTGATCTGCAAGGCCCCTTTCACCGAGTATTCCGCGCGGATGCGATGCGTGAGTTGAACGCATTGCACCCGCACTGAATCCTGACCCATTCATTTCTATGGGGCTGTTCACATGAGCTGTGATTTTCACGCATCACTTGTGCGGTGCGTGAAAATCGCAGCATGCTCTATTTTGTGCATTTTTCACGTAACGCAGGCCCCATAGAAATGAATGGGGTTGCCTGAAAATTGCAAGCATCCGCAAGCAAGTGCGGATGCGGTGCGATTTTCACGCACGGTTGCTAGGAGACGATCGGGATGGAGACCTGATCATTATTATTTTCCCTTACAACATGGTTATAAGGGAAAATAATAGCATTCTGAATACAGAATGCATAGTAAAATAGCATTGGAGGGGTTACATTTTTTTTATTATTATTTAACTCACCTTAATCCACTTGATCGCACAGCCGGCATCTCTTCTGACTTCTTTCTTTGCTGTGTGCAGCAACAGTGCCTGTGGTGACGTCACTCCGGTCATCATATGATCCATCACATGATCTTTTACCATGGTGATGGAACATGTGATGGACCATGTGATGACCGGAGTGATGTCACTACAGGTCCTGTTGCTGCACACAGCAAAGAAAGAAGTCAGAAGAGATGCCGGCTGCGCAATCAAGTGGATTAAGGTGAGTTAAATTTTTTTATTTTATTTTTTAACCCCTCCAGCACTATTTTACTATGCATTCTGTATTCAGAATGCTATTATTTTCCCTTATAACCATGTTATAAGGGAAAATAATACAATCTACAGAACACCGATCCCAAGCCCGAACTTCTGTGAAGAAGTTCGGGTTTGGGTACCAAACATGCGAGATTTTTCTCACGCGAGTGCAAAACGCATTACAATGTTTTGCACTTGGGCGAAAAAATCACACATGTTCACGCAACGTACCCACACCTTTTCCCGCAACGCCCGTCTGAAAGAGGCCCAAGTGTTTAATTCAAGTTTAATATATACAGCTTTCATATTCTGTTACCAAAAAACACATTTTGGCAATCTACAACATCTGGATTATTCAGTATGCAATTTAAGCTAGAAATACACCCATCATTTTCTGGGGTTTTAAAAACACACTTTTTTGACAAAAAACACGATTTTCAGGCATTGCAGCATCAGCACATGTGAAATTACAGGCTTATATACTGCTGTCAAATTCAGTTGTTAAATACTCGTTTGGGCAAAAAAAATTTAGTTGGCAGCCTTTTATGCAGATGTCATTGTGAGATACACTCTTAATACATTTAGGTTAGATACAGAGATTTGAAATACCGCCATTTGGTGCACTAATATTGAATTCAGGCCTACACTGGTTCAGGCCGTGTGAGATACACCCTCTACATACAGGGGTTTGATTCAGGCATTTGAAATACAGCCATTTGAAATACAGTCATTTTGGGCAAAGAAATCTTTAATTCAGGCCAACACTGGTTAAGACCGTGTGAGATACTCCCTCTACATACAGGGGTTTGATTCAGGCATTTGAAATTCAGCCATTTGAAATACAGCCAATTTGGGCAAAGAAATCTTTAATTTAGGCCTACACTGGTTCAGGCCGTGTCAGATACACCCTCTACATACAGGAGTTTGATTCAGGCATTTGAAATACAGCCATTTGAAATACAGCCATTTTGGGCAAAGAAATATTAAATTCAGCCTACACTGATTCAGACCGTGTGAGATACACCCTCTACATACAGTGGTTTGATTCAGACATTTGAAATACAGCCATTTTGGACACAGAAATCTTTAATTCAGGCCTACACTGGTTTAGGCCATGTGAGATACACCCTTTACATACAGCGGTTTGATTCAGGCATTTGAAATACAGCCATTTGAAATACAGCCATTTTGGGCAAAGAAATATTTAATTCAGGCCTATACTGGTTCAGACCGTGTGAGATACACCCTCTACATACAGGGGTTTGATTCAGGCATTTGAAATACAGCAATTTTGTGAAAATAAATCTTTAATTCAGGCCTACACTGATTCAGGCCGTGTGAAATACACCCTCTACATACAGGGGTTTGATTCAGGCGTTTGAAATACAGCCATTTTGGGCAAAAAAATATTTCATTGAGGCCTAATCTGGTTCAGGCCGTGTGAGATACACCCTTTACATACTGTCGCTCTATTCTACTATTAATTAAACACCCATTTACGGCAAGATCCTATATTCGAAAAATATGAGGAGAGCGTCAAATAAGGGACGTGGCCCAGGTCGTGGTGCTGCTGGTGGAGCTCCTGTTGCAGGGAGAGGACGTGGCTGATCTGTGTCAGCTACACGCACAAGTGAAACCCCTTCCTCAGGTGCGAGTAGGCGACAAAACCTGCAGCGGCATTTGGTCGGGCCTAATGCTGCTCTACGAATGGTGATACCTGAACAAGTTCAGGCGATAGTAGATTGGGTTGCTGACAGTGGATCCAGTTCCTTCACATTGTCTCCCACCCAGTCTCCTGCTAAAAGACCACAGTTGGCACCTGCAGCCGATGTCCATCAGTCTTTCACCTCACCCCCTTGCAAATCAGCCAAGCAGTCTGAGCCCCAAGTCATGCAGCAGTCTCTTCTCCTTTTTGATGACTCTGTTAGCAGGGTTTCCCAGGGCCATCCACCTAGCCCTGCCCCAGAAGTGGCAGAGATTGAGTGCACCGATGCCCAACCACTTATCTTTCAAGATGAGTACATGGGAGGACCATTGCAGCACGTCTGGGATGATGACAAAACACAGGTGCCAACTGCAGGGGCTTTCGAAAGTGTGCAGACAGACAAGGAAGGCAGGGGTGAAGACTGGGTGGAAGATGATGTGGAGGACGATGAGGTCCTTGACCCCACATGGAATCAAGGTCATGCGAGTGACCTATGTAGTTCGGAGGAAGAGGCGGTGGTTGCACAGAGCCACCAGCACAGCAGAAGAGGGAGCAGGGTGAAAAAGCAGAGCGGCCGTCCTCTAGACAGTACGCCTGCTACTGCCCACCGCGGCAAGGGACCGAGCACACCAAAGCCAGCTCCAACAAGGAGTTCCTTGGCATGGCAGTTCTTCAGACAATGTGCTGACGACAAGACACGAGTGGTTTGCACGCTGTGCAATCAGAGCCTGAAGCGAGGCATAAACGTTCTCAACCTGAGCACAACCTGCATGACCAGGCATTTAAGTGCAAAGCATGAGCTGCAGTGGAGTAGACACCTCAAAAACCTGGCTCCTCCTGCTTCCTCTTGTGCTGCAGTCTCGGCCTCTTCATCCACCTCTGGAGTGACAGTGCCCCCTGCCACCCCGCAAAAAGAGGATCTGCCAGCAACACCAACACCTGGGTCACCAAGCAACTCCACAATGTCCCAAGGAAGCGTTCAGCTCTCCATCTCCCAAACGCTGGAGAGGAAGAGGAAGTACCCCCCTACCCACCCACGATCCCTAGCCCTGAATGCCAGCATTTCTAATTTACTGGCCTTTGAAATGTTGTCATTCTGTCTGGTGGAGACGGATAGTTTTAAAGGCCTTATGGCGGTGGCTGTCCCACAGTATGTCGTGCCCAGCCGCCACTACTGCACAACCGCCATCCCTTCCCTGCACAACCAAGTAGGGGACAAAATCAGGTGTGCACTGCGCAATGACATCTGTGGCAAGGTGCACCTGACTACGGATACGTGGCCTAGTAAGCACGGTCAGGGACGTTATATCTCCATAACAGCACACTGGGTAAATGCAGTGGCGGCTGGGCCTGAGGCGGATAGCAGTTTGGCGCATGTCCTTCCACCACCGAGGATTGCAGCGCGCTTCAGTTTGCCTCCTGTTGCTTCCTCCTCCTACTCTGCTTCCACTTCCTCTACAAGCTCCTCATCCGGTCAGCGTAACACCTTCACCACCAACTTCAGCACAGCCAGGGGTAAACGACAGCAGGCAGTTTTAAAACTTATCTATTTGGGGGACAAACCCCACACCGCGCAGGAGCTGTGGACGGTCCTTGAACAACAGACCGATGAGTGGTTTGTGCCAGTGAGCCTCAAGCCCGTCCTGGTGGTGTGCGATAATGGGCAAAATCTCATAGCAGCTCTGGGACTAGCCGGTTTGACGCAAATCCCTGGCGCATGTGCTGATTTTTTTGTGGTGCAGAGATTCCTTAAAAATTACCCTGATATGTCAGAGCTGCTGCATAAAGTGCGTGCCATCTGTGCGTGCTTTCGGTGTTCTGACCCAGCTGCTGCTCACCTGTCAGCGATGCAGCGTAACTTCGGCCTTCCCGCTCGCCGCCTCATATGTGATGTGCTCCACTTTGCACATGCTGGCCAGACTGTGCGAGCAGCAGCAGGCGATAGTGGAGTTTCAGCTGCAGCACGCACAGGTGAGTCGCTCGGCGGAACAGCACCACTTCACCACCAATGACTGGGCCTCCATGCGAGATCTGTGTTCCTTGTTGCGCTGTTTCGAGTATTCCACCAACATGGCCAGTGCCGATAACGCCGTTCTCAGCGTTACTATCCCACTTCTATGCCTCCTTAAAAAAACGCTCCTGGCAATGATGGAAGAGGATGTGGCACAGGAGGAGGATGAGGAGGAAGAGGGATCATTTCGTAGGGTTTCCGGACAGTCATTCCCAAGTGGCTCCGAGGGTGGGTTCCTGCAGCCACAATCCCAAGGTACACAATTGTCCAGCCAGGGCACAGTTCTGGAGCATGACGAGGTGGAGGATGAGGAGAAGGAGATGGAGTAGGAGGAACCATGTTGACAGCAGGGTGTCACCCAGACCAGCTCATAGCCATCACTGGTGCGTGGCTGGGGAGATACAGAGGACACAGACGATACACCTCCCAAAGAGGACAGCTTTTCGTTGCCTCTGGGCAGCCTGGCACACATGAGCGATTACATGCTGCAGTGTCTCCGCAACGACCGCCGAGTTGCCCACATTCTAATTTGTGCTGATTACTGGGTGGCCACGCTACTGGATCCCCGTTACAAGGATAACGTACCATCCTTAATTCCGTCACTGGAGTGTGATCGTAAGATGCGTGAGTACGAGCGAACGCTGGTAGACGCGCTGCTGGTGGCATTCCCACCTGACAGCGGGGACACAGTGGAAGCACAGCTGATATGGGACGTCTTAGCAGGAGGCAGCATTTCAGCAACATGGTGGAGCAGTATGTGTGCACACGCCTACACGTATTGAAGGGGGGGTCTGCCCCCTTCAACTTCTGGGTCTCCAAATTAGGCACATAGCCTGAGCTTGCCCTTTACACCTTGGAGGTGCTGGCCTGCCCTGCAGTCAGTGTATTATCTGAATGTGTGTTTAGCACGGCAGGGGGCTTCATCACAGACAAGCGCAGCCGCCTGTCCACAGCCAATGTGGACAAGCTCACGTTCATTAAAATGAACCAGGCATGGATCCCACAGGACTTGTCCGTACCTTGTGCAGAATAGACATGTATACCGGCACTAAGCAGCCATTGTTATACTGCAGCACAATTGCTCATTCTTGTATTTTGGATATTTCACACTCTTTTGGAATTTACCCTGATTTTAAAATATAAAATTAAAACCAAAAACCTGTGTTGGCTACCTCGTCCTCCTCCACCACCGCTTCCACCTACACCGCTACGTCCACCGCCTCCTCAAACTCCTACTCCATATGGAACTCCACCACCGCTTCCACCTACACCGCTACGTCCACCGCCTCCTCAAACTCCTACTCCATATGGCACTCCACCTCTTAAATCAAATGTTTATTTTTTATTTGTACGTATTTTATTTTATTTAATTTCACTACTTTGTCAGTTACATTTTCTGATGAAATTGACTAATTTTTGGGTGTGAAGTACCACTGCTATACCTAGAAGACAGGTAAAAAAAAAATAAAAAAAATTGTCAGTTACATTTTCCAGTGAAATTCACCAATCTTTGGGTGTGGTGTATTACTGCTATACCTAGTAGAACGAAAAAAAAAAAAAAAAATTGTCAGCTACATTTTCTGGTGAAATTCACCAATTTTTCGGTGTGAAGTACCACTGTTATACATAGTAGATGGGAAAAAAAAATAATGATTGTCTGTTTCATTTTCGGGTGAATTTCAAAAATTTTTGGGTGTGAAGTACCACTGCTATACCTACTAGACCAATAATAATAAAAAAAAATTGTCAGTTACATTTTCTGGTGAAATTCACCAATTTTTGGGTGTGATGTACCACTGATATTCCTAGTAGATGGGCAACAAATAAAAATAAAAATAAAAATTTGTCTGTTACTTTTTCGGGTGAAATTCACCAATTTTTGGGTGTGAAGTACCACTGCTATACCTAGTAGACCGGTAAAAAAAAAAAAAAAAAAATTGTCACTTACATTTTATGGTGAAATTCACGAATTTTTGAGTGTGATATACTACTGATATACCTAGTAGACGGGTAAAAAAAATAATTGTCTGTTTCATTTTTGGGTGAAATTCAACAATTTTTGGGTGTGAAGACCGGTAAAAAAAAAAATATACAAAAAAATTGTCACTTACATTTTCTGGTGAAATTCACCAATTTTCGGGTGTGATTTACCACTGATATACCTAGTAGACGGGTAAAAAAAAAAAAAAAAAAAAAAATTGCCTGTTTCATTTTCGGGTGAAATGAAACAATTTTTGTGTGTGATGTACCACTGCTATACCTAGTAGACGGGTAAAAAAAAAAAATAATAATTGTCTGTTACATTTTCGGGTGAAATTCACCAATTTTTGGGTGTGAAGTACCACTAGTAGACCGGTAAAAAAAAAAAAAAAAAATTGTCAGTTACATTTTCTGGTGAAATTCACCAATTTACGGGTGTGATTTACCACTGATATACCTAGTAGACGGGTAAAAAAAAAAAAAGAAATATTTGTCTGTTACATTTTCGGGTGAAATTCACCAATTTTTGGGTGTGAAGTACCACTAGTAGACCGGTAAAAAAAAAAAGAAATATTTGTCAGTTACATTTTCTGGTGAAATTCACCAATTTACAGGTGTGATTTACCACTGATATACCTAGTAGACGGGTAAAAAAAAAAAAAAAGAAATATTTGTCTGTTACATTTTCGGGTGAAATTCACCAATTTTTTGGTGTGAAGTACCACTAGTAGACCGGTAAAAAAAAAAAAAAAAAAATTGTCAGTTACATTTTCTGGTGAAATCCACCAATTTACGGGTGTGATTTACCACTGATATACCTAGTAGACGGGTAAAAAAAAAAAAAAAGAAATATTTGTCTGTTACATTTTCGGGTGAAATTCACCAATTTTTGGGTGTGAAGTACCACTAGTAGACCGGTAAAAAAAATTAAAATAAATTGTCAGTTAAATTTTCTGGTGAAATTCACCAATTTACGGGTGTGATTTACCACTGATATACCTAGTAGACGGGTAAAAAAAAAAAAAGAAATATTTGTCTGTTACATTTTCGGGTGAAATTCACCAATTTTTGGGTGTGAAGTACCACTAGTAGACCGGTAAAAAATAAAAAAATAAAATAAAAATAAAAAATTGTCAGTTACATTTTCAGTTGAAATTCGTCAATTTGTGGGTGGGAAGTACCCCTGCTATACTGTTATGGAATTATGGAATCGATGGGATGACAGAATGTATTCTTGATTTACATGTCTCTCTCTCTCTCTTGTCTCTCCCTCCTGTCTGTCTGTCTCCCCCTCCTTCTTCTCCCCTACTTCCCCTTTTCAGTATTGCAATTACCAAATAATCACATTCTTGCTTTTTTTATACAAGTATATTACATACATGAGTATAAAGCTTGTATGCAATAGGATAACATATAGTCTGCGCACTTTTATATCCATATATAGCGAATTGCAAAACTGCAGAACTAAGTACGTGTCCTTGAGATACTGGACATTAACATTAAGCCTATCATAAATACACTTATTAGCTTATTAGATAACGCCCTGATAAGGGAATATAAAAAATGTAACTTCCTCAATAAAGCGGAGTATTGTCTCATAACTTGTTGTGATGAGTCAGTTCCTCTCTCTCCGTGCACGGATTTGCAATATTGCCTAAAAATTGGATAATTGGAAACAGCTGTCACAAAGTAACTGACATTTGGGTCAGAACCAAAACAGAACCAGGACAATACCTATTAGACGGGTAAAATAAATAAATAAATTGTCTGTTACATTTTCTGGTGAAATTCACCAATTTTTGGGTGTTAAGTACCACTGCTATACCTAGTTGACAGCTTAATAAATTTCAATAATTTTTCTTTAACATTTTCGGGTGACATTAAACAATTTTTTTCTGTCATAGACCCCTGCTCTACCAAGTAGACAGGTTAATAAATTTCACTAATTTTTCTGTTACATTCTTGGGTTGACATTATACAACTTTAGACGTGAATAAACCCTTTCTCTGCATTGGTGACAGGGAATAAAATTTCAGAAATTCTTTTTTAATTGATGCGCCACCTCCTTTGATTCAATGCTTAAACTTTAACAAGTTGTACCACATTTGCACTTCAATAATTTGTCCCACAATTCCACTTTACTCTTTTGGCCAACATTTGCGCTTCAATACTTTGTCCCACATTTCCGCTTTACTCTTTTGGCCCACATTTGGACTTCTGTAATTTGTACCACATTTGCGCTTTAACAGCTTTTTCCACATTTCTGCTTTACTCTTTTGGCCCACATTTGCGCTTCTGTAATTTGTACCATATTTACGCCTCAATAACTTTTCCCATAATTCCGCTTTACTCTTTTGACCCACATTTGGGCTTCTGTAATTTGTCCCAAATTTTCGCCTTAATAACTTTTCCCATAATTCCGCTTTACTCTTCTGGCCCACATTTGGGCTTCTGTAATTTGTCCCACATTTGCGATTTAACAGCTTTTCCCACATTTCCGGTCGATCCCAATTTTTTTTTATAACTTTATCTCCCTTAAATTTGGTCTCTTTTTCTCACGCTCCCTCGCTGGCGTGGAACCCTGATTCGCCGATAACAGTGATCAACATGGTAGGCTCAGAAAAGAACATCGAAAGTTGATAGAGAAGATATCGAAATAGATGGTGGATGTCACTGGGGCACCTCTACATAGGTGACAGGAACATAAATTTAAAAGAATCGTCAATTACATTGTCAGGTGACATTTTTCAAATTTTGCCGGATAGAAACCCCTGCTCTGCATAGTTGACAGGGAATAAAAATTTATAAATTCTTCATTAATTAATGCGCGGCACATCCCTTCATTCAATACTTAAACTTTAAAAAGTTGTCCCACTTTTACGCTTTAATAATTTGTCCCATAATTCCACTCTATAATTTTAAATTTGAAAAAATTAATCCTCCCTTGGATGTGGTCTCTCTTTTTCACGCTCCCTCTCAGCGTGATCACCATGGTAGGCGCAGAAAAGAACATCGAAAGTTGAAAGAGCAGATATTAAATTGGATCGTGAACATCGTGGGGACGTGAAACATGGTGGGGCAGTAAGTGTGCACACGCCTACACGAACTGACTGACAGGGGTCAGCCCCTGCAACTTCTGGGTCTCCAAATTGGGCACATGGCCTGAGCTTGCCCTTTACCCCTTGGAGGTGCTGGCCTGCCCTGCAGCCAGTGTATTGTCTGGACGTGTGTTTATCACGACTGCAGGGGGTTATCACAGGTTATATTTCCCAATGTTTTGGGGTGTACCCTAATTAAAAAAATATAAATAAATTTAAAACCAAAAAGCAGTGTAGGCTACCTCCTCCTCCTCCTACACTGCCACATCCACCGCCTCCTCAACCTCCTACTCCATATGGACCTCGTCCTCCTAGATCAAGATTATTATTTTTTATTTTTATGTATTTTATGTTATTTTAAGTAATTTACATATCCACATTTGTTTGCAGAGTGCTTGCCATGCTCTTAATCACATTTTGATGCCATTTGCAGCCCTCTAGCCCTTTCCATAACATTTTTACAGCCATTTTAGTGCTCTAAAGTTTGGGTCCCCATTGACTTCAATGGGGTTCGGGTTCGGGGTCAAGTTCGGGTCCCGAACTCGAACTTTTTTCCGAAGTTCGGCCGAACCCGTCGAACCCAAACATCCAGGTGTCCACTCAACTCTAGTCAAGACAATGCTAAGGGAGGAATGCCATGCCTTCGCTAAAGATGATTCTGACGTTGTTTGCATCCCTTCCCTACAATTACAATTGTGCCTCAAAGACAATACACCGGTTAGAAGAACTTACATGTCCGTGTCTAAGCCACTACACCAGGAGGTGAAAGAATATCTGCAGGATCTGTTGAACCGCGGATGGATTGCAGAGTCAAAATCATCATACTCTTCACCCATTGTGTGTGTGAGAAAGAAGGACGGTAATTTAAGACTGTGTTGCGACTACAGGGAGTTAAACCACAAGTCGATCCCAGACCGCCATCCAATCCCTAGAATCCAAGACATGCTGGACAGCCTAGGAGGAAGTTCATGGTTTTCGGTGCTAGACCAAGGGAAAGCCTACCATCACGGATTTGCAGAAGAATCCAGTCGACCACTGACTGCCTTCCTCACAGTGTGGGGTCTGTATGAGTGGATCAGAATCCGCCTTAGCTCTGTGCCAGCTGAATTTCAACGCAGCATGGAAGCTTGTCTAATGGGACTGAGGGATGATTTCTGTCTGCCATACCTAGATGACAACCTGGTTCACAGCAGATCATTCCAAGAACATGTGGAATATGTCCGGTTGGTACTGCAATGGTAACAGAAACATGGAGCCAAGTTAACTGCGAGGAAATGTGAACTCTTCCGAAACAAAGTCAGATTCTTGGGCAAGATCGTGTCCAAAGATGGCCATTCCATGGATCCAGCAAACATTGCACCTGTGCTGGCCTTGAAGAACAACGAGCCAAGGATTGTTGGAGAACTCAGGAAGTTATTAGGAATCATTTCCTACTATCGTCCTTACGTCCAAAACTTTTCCAGGATTGCAAAACCCTTGTATGAATTACTATCAGTGGATACCACACCTACCAGAATGTCAGTACCGGCTCAACAACCTAAGAAGAGGAAGAAGCCATCATCAAAACTAAAAATTCAACAACATACTCATCAGTCTATAGTCTGGACTGAACACCACCAGGAAGTACTGGACCGGCTTATTGAGGCCTTTACTCATCCTCCAGTTATGGGTTACCCAGACTACAGCAAATCCTTTGTTCTGCACTGTGATGCCTCACAAGAATGACTAGGAGCTGTGTTGTACCAAGAGCAGTGCACCAAGTTACGGCCATTATTAGACACAACCATGCCTGGTTGTAGGTTGAGTGGTGAGAGCCACAGCTCAGTCTGGTCTTTTATCCCCTGCCACAGCTATGCAGTGGTGTGCTGTTTGTCACCCAAGCAGATCAGCTTAAGCACGGCCTGTTGACGCTTCCCCACAGCAGTGCAACACTGCTTCCAGCTACTGACTGATGGCTAACTGATGCTGTAAGAGGATAATTCTGAGGAAGAAGTGGAGGAGGAGGCGGAGAAGTGAGGGTTGGAGCCACTAACGTAGGTGCTGGTGGAAACCCTGATCAATGTAGGGCCCGCAATCCTTGGCGTCAGTAGCACCTGTGCCATCCCAGGATACGACTCTCTCCCGGCCTCCACAACGTTCACCCAGTGTGCCGTCAGGGAAATGTAGAGTCCCTGGCTGAAAGCACTTGTCCATGTGTCCGTGATTAAGTGGACCTTCCCAGTAACTGCATTGGTCAGGGCACGGTTGATGTTACGGGGCACATGCTGGTGTAAGGCAGGCACGGCACACCGTGAAAAATAGTGGAGACTGCGTAACTTGGGATGGCCACCGACATCAGGATGTGGTAGGCCTTAGTGTCCACAAGCCTAAATGGCAACAATTCCTTGGCCAGTAATTTGGAAAGTTGCGCATTTAGTGCTATGACCTGTGGTTGGGTGGCTGGGTATTTGCGCTTGCGTTCAAATGCCTGGGGTAAGGACATTTGTACGCTGCGCTGGGACACGGAAGGGGATGTGGTTGCTGATGGTGCTTGCGAAGGTCCAAGTGCAGGGCGGGAGGCATCCCGGCTTGCACCTTCGATAGGGGATTGGCCAGCACTAAACACAGGGGAATAGAAGGCAGTCCTGTGACCCGTAGACACAGATTGTGGACCCAGGCGTTCGGCCCACCTATTAGGGTGCTTTGATGCCGTGTGGTGGATCATGCTGGTGGTGTTGAGGTTGCTAGTGTTCACGCCCCTGCTCATTTTTGTATGGCACAGGTTGCAAATTATAACTCTATTGTCGTCCGCACTTTCCTCAAAAAAGCGCCAGACTGCTGAACACCTACCCCTTGGGAAGGGAGATTTCCGCAAGGGTGTGCTCCAGGGAACAGTTGCGGGCCTGTTTGGTGTGGCCCGCCTTCTTCCTTTTGCCACCCCACTGGGAGGAAGGAGGATCAGGGTGAGGATTGTGTTAACCAGACTCTTGGCTACTGAAACTGGACTTGGTGGAAGACAGGGTGGTGCTTAACCGACTGGAAGCATTATCTGCTGCAATCCAACCGACCACCTGGTCGCACTTGACTGACTTCTAGAGCATTTTCCTGTGCCGCCCTGCAAACTGGGACATGAAGCTAGGTATCGTGGATGATTGTTTTTCTTGTGTTCTGGCAGCAGGTACAAATTCAATGCTCCTAGGGCACCATCAGCATCACGGCCACTTCCCTATCCCTTACTGCTCGCCTTCTCCATATTAAATGTTTTATATGCTTAAAAGTATGTCACAAGTACAGTAGCGTAGGATTTGTAAATGTATGCACAAAAATTTTTAAAAGTTATTTGGGATGTGGAAACGTCACACAGGAGATATACGGCAGATACTGTCGCTGATGTCAGAAGCAAAAAATATTTTTTTTTTGGGAATGCCACATGTATTTGTGATGTGGAAACGTTACACAGGATAAATACCGCAGATAATGTCGCTGATGTCAGCAGCGGCTATTATAAAATTACAGGGAGTGTCATAGGTATTTGGGACTAGAGATGTCGCGAACATAAAATTTTCCGTTCGCGAACGGCGAATGTGAATTTCCGCAAATGTTCGTGAACGGGCGAACCGGGCAAACCGCCAGAGACTTCAATAGGCAGGCGAATTTTAAAACCCACAGGGACTCTTTCTGGCCACAATAGTGATGGAAAAGTTGTTTCAAGGGGACTCATACCTGGACTGTGGCATGCCGGAGGGGGATCCATGGCAAAACTCCCATGGAAAATTACGTAGTTGACGCAGAGTCGGGTTTTAATCCATAAAGGGCATAAATCACCTAACATTCCTAAATTGTTTGGAATAACGTGTTTTAAAACATCCAGTGTGTGTATACGATCAGGTATGATGTTGTATCGATCAGGTAGTGTAAGGGTTACGCCCTCTTCAAAGTGACAGACCAAACTCTGACAGACCAAACTCCCCGTTTAACGCACCTCAAACAACCGCAAACAGTTCATTTGCACAACCACAAACTCCCCATTTGCTCAAGGTTGGATAACAAGCTAGCCATGTCCCGTTCCTTGTCCTCACTGACGTCATTGAAGGTCTCTTCCTCCACCCAGCCACGTACAACACCAAGGGTCCAAGAAAGGTGACAACAAGCCCCCTGGGATGCCTGCTGTGGTTGGTCTTCCACCTCCTCAAAGCCACCTTCCTCCTCTGACTCCTCTTCTTCAGACTCCTCTCTCTGCGTTGCCGCAGGTCCAGCAATCGACGACGACAAGGCTGCTTCTGGTGGTGATGGTGACCACAACTCTTCCTCTTCATGTTCATCTATGGCCTGATCCAGCACTCTTCGCAGGGCACACTCCAGAAAAAACGCATATGGGATGAGGTCGATGATGTTGCCTTGGGTTTGACTGACCAGGTTTGTCACCTCCGCAAAAGGACGCATGAGCATACAGCCATTGTGCATGAGCGTTCAGTAACGTGGCCAAAAAATACACAGCTCAGCAGAGGCTGTCCTCTTTTTTTTAAATTAAAAAAATCTGTTCTTACCAGTTTAATCTCTGTTTTGTCCCCTATCAGGGGCCAGTGTATGGAATAGATTTTAGGAACCAGGAGATGGAAAAAGATACTTGGTCGGTCCTCTTACTTCCAATTTGGGGCACTGCGCGTGCGCCGTGCAATGTACTGTGCTACCCTATATGAGTGGTATGTTAAGTAGTACTATTCCTATCAGTTTAATCCCTGTTACGTCCCCTATCAGGGGCTGGTGTATGGAATAAATTTTAGGAACCGGGAGATGGAAAAAGATGCTTGGTTGGTCCTCTTACTTCCAATTTGGGGCACTGTGCGTGCGCCGTGCAATGTACTGTGCCACCCTATTTGAGTGGTGTGTTAAGTAGCACTATTCTTATCAGTTTAATCCCTGTTACGTCCCCTATCAGGGGACGTGTATCGAATAGAGTTTAGACAACCGCAAAGAGTTGTCAATAGTTGACACACTCATGACATAAATTTTATTCCTCTATTAATCTTGGTGTAGTGATGACTGTGCTCGTGCGCCTGTTTGGGAGATTGCAGGTGATGGCGGTTTTTCAAAGCCTATGGTCGTGCTGAGGTAGTTCAGTGACAGTTAATTGACCCAGAAAACAATGATTCTGCAGTGTGGGCCCATTGTTGGCCTAGTAGGCTTTATTGATCACCTTAGATAATCACAAAGAAAATTAATGTTTTTTCTATGAAAAATTATCCAGCCGATCGCTTTTGGTCTGTTCACAATAAAGCAACGACCTTATCTCATCTGGGGTGTGCCAACACATGCCTGAAAAATTAGGTATTGTTGCAGCCGCTGCTGTAGAAGCGGCCGGAAAAATTTATGTTTTCCAGGCATAAAGTGCACTAAAAGATTGCGGCTTGAACCCTAGTTGGTGGCGAGAAGTCAAGCAAGTCATCTGGCATGCAGAGATTAAATACAGCAGCGTGTGGACCATTTTTAGCCCAAGGCATCTCATCAGGCCTTTTTTAGTCAAATGCATTCCCCACTGTCAGTCCCTTCGGGATCCATGCCTCATTCATCTTAATAAAGGTGAGGTAATCTAGACTTTTTTGACCTAGGCCACTTCTCTTCTCAGTGACAATACCTCCTGCTGCGCTGAAGGTCCTTTCTGACAGGACACTTGAAGGGGGGCAGGCCAGAAGTTCTATTGCAAATTGGGATAGCTCACGCCACAGGTCAAGCCTGCACACCCAGTAGTCAAGGGGTTCATCGCTCCTCAGAGTGTCGATATCTGCAGTTAAGGCGAGGCAGTCTGCTACCTGTCGGTCGAGTCGTTCTCTGAGGGTGGACCCTGAAGGGCTGTGGCAATGCGTAGGACTTAAAAAGCTCTGCATGTCCTCCATCAACAACACGTCTGTAAAGCGTCCTGTCCTTGCCAGCGTGGTCGTGGTAGGAGGAGGATTACTTTCACCTCTTCCCCTGTTAGATTCCCGTTGTGCTGTGACATCACCCTTATACGCTGTGTAAAGCATACTTTTTAACTTGTTTTGGAACTGCTGCATCCTTTCCAACTTCTGGTAATTCAGTAACATTTCAGCCACTTTCTGCTTATACCGGAGGTCTAATAGCGTGGCCACCCAGTACAGGTCGTTCTCCTTCAGCCTTTTTATATGAGGGTCCCTCAACAGGCATGACAGCATGAAATACCCCATTTCCACAAGGTTGGATGCCGAGCTACTCATGTCCCGTTCCTCGTCCTCACTGATCTCATTGAAGGTCTGTTCTTCCCCCCAGCCACGTACAACACCACGGCTACCAGATCGGTGACAACGAGCACCCTGGGATGCCTGCTGTGGTTGGTCTTCCTCCTCCTCAAAGCCACATTCTTCCTTTGACTCCTCTTCCTCAGACTCCTCTTCCAGCATTGCCGCAGGTCCAGCAAGCGATGCTGATAAGGCTGTTTCTGGTGGTGATGGTGACCACAACTCTTCCTCTTCCTCTTCACGCTCATCTACGGCCTGATCCAGCACTCTTCGCAGGGCACGCTCCAGGAAGAAAACAAATGGTATGATGTCGCTGATGGTGCCTTCGGTGCGACTGACTAGGTTTGTCACCTCCTCAAAAGGACGTATGAGCCCACAGGCATTGCGCATGAGCGTCCAGTAACGTGGCAAAAAAATACCCAGCTCCGCAGAGGCTGTCCTAGCACCCCGGTCATACAAATACTCGTTGACGGCTTTTTCTTGTTGGAGCAGGCGGTCGAACATTAGGAGTGTTGAATTCCAACATGTCGGGCTGTCGCAAATCAAGCGACTCACTGGCATATTGTTTCGCCGCTGAATATCGGAAAAGTGCGCCATGGCCGTGTAGGAACGCCTGAAATGGCCACACACCTTCCTGGCCTGCTTGAGGACGTCCTGTAATTGCTACCGTTGTTACACACCACTTTGCCAATCTCCAATTGGTGCGGGATCAGCCACTGATCCACCTGTGCGTTCAGGGCGGACAGGAGTGCTGGTCTGATGTGACTCTCTGCTTTCAGGCAAGTCAACCCCAAGACGGCGTGACACTGTCGTATCCAGCATGTGGAATAGCCCCTAAGGAGCTGGGGGGGTGCAGTTTATGTGGAGCAAGTCGCAGCAGCAGAAGAGGACTCAGCAAAGGAGGTTAGCGAAGAGGATGGAGTAGGAGGAGTAGAGGAGGTGGCAGCAGGCCTGCCTGCAAGTCGTGGCGGTGTCACCAATTCCTCTGCAGAGCCACGCATTCCATGCTAGGCAGCCGTCAGCAGGTTTACCCAATGCGCAGTGTACGTGATATACCTGCCTTGACCGTGCTTTGCAGACCAGGTATCAGTGGTCAGATGGACCCTTGATCCAACACTGTGTGCCAGACATGCAATGATTTCCTTTTCAAAAATAGAGTACAGGTTGGGGATTGCCTTTTGTGAAAAAAAAATTCGGCCGCGTACCTTCCACTGCGGTGTCCCAATAGCTAAAATTTTTTGAAGGCTTCAGACTCCACCAGCTTGTATGGTAAAAGCTGGTGGGCTAAGAGTTCCGACAAGCCAGCTGTCAGACGTCGGGCAAGGGGGTGACTCTGTGACATTGGCTTCTTACGCTCAAACAATTCCTTGACAGACACCTGACTGTGGGTAGATGAGCAGGAACTGCTGAAGGTGAGAGGCGGAGTGGCGGGTGGTTGAGAGGGGGCAAGGAGGACAGCAGTGGTTGACATGGCTGAAGATGCTGGACCAGGAAGAGGATGGTGGCTTTGAGTTTGTGTGCTGCTTGTACTCATCATGTGTTGATCCCATAGGCATTTGTGATGTGAGATCATATGCCTTCGCAAAGCAGTTGTACCTAGGTGGGTGTTGGACTTCCCACGACTCAGTTTCTTTTGGCGCAGGTTGCAAATAGCATCGCTGTTATCAGAGGCAGACACACAACAAAAATGCCACACTGCTGAGCTTTGCAATGACTGCATTCTGGTGGTGGCAATGTAAGGGTTAGCCCGTAGAATACTGTTCTTTGCACAGATATCTACAATATAGTGCTACATAGACTGTAATGACTTATTTCAGCCACTAGAGGCCACTGTTACTCTGAGAATGAGGAAGCTGAACTGTTGCTGAGATGCACAAGAGGTAGGAGGAGCCAGAAGTTCCCAGGGTTTGAGTCCTGGCTGGAGGTGGGAGTGTCCAGAGATCTGTGAGAGGATGGCTGCCATGTTAGGAGCCAAGTAAAGGCTAGTGATGGGACATGGAGCCTGACTGATTGAGTCCTGAGAAGCTGGCTGTGCTGGAGACAGGCTAAGATAGACTCTGAACTGAAGTGCTTCAGCTGTGACCCAGAGAAATAGACTTCACTGTGTGTTCCAGAAGAAGTGGGACCGTGTAGAGACCCATACCAGACGAGTACCAGCCGGATCCTTCCTGCCAGAGGTGGAGAGCTGCATCTGTTGTGACCAGAGAGATAAAGACAGACAAGCAAGCGACCGGACCTGGATCCAGACTGCATCTTATGGGATCCAAGAGAATCTGCAGAACTGTCAGTGGCACCGGTGCTGATCTGTGATAGGTTATAGAGTGAGGGACTTAGTCAGTCCGCTGTAGAAGCGTCCCCTGGGTAGCAGGGCTAGATAGGAAATAAGTGTGGAGAGTAGCCTGCAAGCTGACTGTTTGCTATTTAGCTTATTCTGTGTCTATGCAAAATCTCATTACCACTGTTGTTGTTTTATGTTCACCTGTTCATACCATTCCTGTCATTGACCCATTGTGCCTCTGGTGCGGTGGTACTGTATTGTTACTCAGCTTTTCCGGCAGTTACATTTGGTTCTTTAATAAAGCCGGCTTTTGCTTCAGTCTCCTTGTCCGCTGTACTGTACTTGAATCCTGCTTTGCGGTCTCTCCCTCCTCTGACCGCTACAGCAACAGCATGCGTTGATTGGCGTGCTGTCTGGCTGACCCTGGGTGATGATACATGCTGTCTGACTGTGCCACTAGCTCCTTGCGACGACCTCCCCCTGCTTCCAACTCGTCTCCTCCTCCTCTCTGTCTCCCCATCTGAACTTTCCCCCTGTTCTTCTTCTCTTCTAGCAGGCACCCACGTGACATCCACGGACACATTGTCATCATCAACCACTTCACTTGTATCTGACAACTCAGCAAAGGAAGCAGCAGCGGGTACAACATCATCATCATCATCACACCGTACGTCCATGTGTGTAATGCTGCCTGACTGAGACATATCCCTGTTATCTACATCCTCTGGCAATAATGGTTGCGCATCACTAATTTCTTCCAACTGATGTGTAAATAACTCCTCTGACAGATCAAGTCAAGCGGCTGTGGTGCTAGTGTTGGTGGTGGCGGCAGGCGGGCGAGTGGTAACTTGAGAGGTGCCCGAAGCTGAGCTGGAGGAGGATGGTGCGTCAAGGTTCCGAGCGGAAGCTGTAGAAGATTGGGTGTCCTGTGTTAGCCAGTCAACTATGTCCTCAGAACTTTTCGAGTTCAGGGTGCGTGGCCTCTGAACACTGGGCATTATTCTAGGGCCAAAGGAAATCACAGCACCATGACCACGACGGCCCCTGCGCGGTGGCCTACCTCTGCCTGTCATTTTTTTTAGATTAGTGGTACTATGCGTCCAAGGTACTGTGCCACACGATATGAGTGGTGGGCAGTAGGCACAGTACACTCTGTGGGCCTGAAACACACTGGCAGGCAACTGCAATTATATTACAGAGAAAAAATAGTTTTACTGTTTTCTTGTTGCAAACAATGTCCAGCTCACCTGCTGTCTCTATCCCTTGTATCGACTTCCTTGATGCACGGAAACCTTGGTAAGACCGCGAAATAATAGAAATAAAGCGATGGATCCAGCATCAAAGTTAGAAAAAATTGTGGGTTCCTTTATTCAGTATAGTACAGATCCATACAGTGACAGGATCACCTCAGTGTTCCAAGTGAACGTCTACGCGTTTCGAACAAACATGTTCTTAGTCCTGACACACACTGCCAGGCAACTGCAATTATATTACAGAGAATTTTTTTTTTTTACTGTTTTATCTGCAAGCTATTGTGCCACCAGATATGAGTGGTGGGCACTGGCAGTGGGCACAGTACACTCAGTGGGCCTGACACACACTGGCAGGCAACTGCAATTATATTACAGAGAAAAAATTGTTTTACTGTTTTATCTGCAAGCTACTGTGCCACCAGATATAAGTGGTGGGCACT
This sequence comes from Bufo bufo, assembly GCF_905171765.1. NCBI lineage: Eukaryota > Metazoa > Chordata > Amphibia > Anura > Bufonidae > Bufo > Bufo bufo. Next base: position 541,047,187 of record NC_053391.1, on the reverse strand, counting down.
GGCAGTGGGCACAGTACACTCTGTGGGCCTGACACACACTGGCAGGCAACTGCAATTATATTACAGAGAAAAAATTGTTTTACTGTTTTATCTGCAAGCTACTGTGCCACCAGATATGAGTGGTGGGCACTGGCAGTGGGCACAGTACAGTCTGTGGGCCTGACACACACTGGCAGGCAACTGCAATTATATTACAGAGAAAAAATTGTTTTACTGTTTTATCTGCAAGCTACTGTGCCACCAGATATGAGTGGTGAGCACTCGCAGTGGGCACAGTACACTCTGTGGGCGTGACACACACTGGCAGGCAACTGCAATTATATTACAGAGAAAAAAATAGTTTTACTGTTTTATCTGCAAGCTACTGTGCCACCAGATATGAGTGGTGGGCACTGGCAGTGGGCGCAATACACTATGTGGGCCTGACACACACTGGCAGGCAACTGCAATTATATTACAGAGAAAAAAAAAAAAAAAAAGCAGACTGATGTACTAGCCCTAAAATTGGGTTTTTAGGGTGCTGTCAGGACGCTGTCCTTACAGCAGATCAAATGAGTCTTTGACGACTGGAGTGGACACAGAACACTGGCCTAGCTAACGATTTCCCTATTAAATCAGCAGCAGCTGCACTCTCCCTGCTCTCACTAACACTGCAGCTTCAGAATGAATCTAAGATGGATGCTGTCCTTGATTTTTGATAGGAGGTGGGAGGGTCTGGGAGGGAGGGTATGCTGATTCGCTGGAATGTGTCTGCTGACTGTGAGGTACAGGATCAAAGTTTGCTCAATGATGACGTATAGGGGGCGGACCGAACATCGCATATGTTCGCCCGCCGCGGCGAACGCGAACAAGCGATGTTCGCCGGGAACTGTTCGTCGGCGAATAGTTCGGGACATCTCTATTTGGCACGTGGAAACGTTACACAGGAGAAATACTGCAGATAATGTCGCTGATGTCACCAGTGGACAATAAAAAATTACAGAGATTGTCACAGATATTTGGGATGTGGAAACATCACACAGGGGATATATACCGCAGAAAATGTCAATGCTGTCACCATTGGATAATAAAAAATTACAGGGAATATCACAGGAATTTTGGATGTGGACACATTACACAGGAGAAATACCACAGATAATATCGCTGATGTAACCAGTGGCTAATAAAAAAATTACAGGGAATGTTATAGGTATTTGGGATGTGGAAACGTCACACAAGAGATATACCGCAGATATTGTCAATGCTGTCACCAGCGGATAATAAAAAATTACAGGTAATGTTATAGGTATTTGGGATGTGGAAACGTTACACAGGAGAAATACCACAGATAATGTTGATGATGTCACCAGCGGCTAATAAAAAATTACAGGGAATGTCACAGGTATTTTAATTTAGGATGTGGAAACGTTACACAGGAGAAATACCGCAGATAATATCGCTGATGTAACCAGCGGCTAATAAAAAAATTACAGGGAATGTAATAGGTATTTGGGATGTGGAAATGTTACACAGGAGAAATACCGCAGATAATGTCGCTGATGTCACCAGTGACTAATATAAAATTATAGGGAATGTCAAAGGTATTTGGGATGTGGAAACGTTACACATAAGAAATACTGCAGATAATGTTGCTGATGTCACCAGATGCTAATAAAAAATTATAGTGAATGTCAAAGGTATTTGGGATGTGGAAACATTACACATAAGAAATACTGCAGATAATGTTGCTGATGTCACCAGATGCTAATAAAAAAATTATAGGGAATGTCACAAGTATTTGGGATGTGGAAACGTTACAGAGGAGAAATACCACAGATAATGTCAATGCTGTCACCAGCGGCTAATAAAAAATTTCAGGGAATGCCATATGTATTTGGGATGTGGAAACGTCACCAGCGGCTAATAAAAAATTACAGGAAATGTCACCGGTATTTGGGATGTGGAAACATTACACAGGAGAAATACCACAGATGATGTCGCTGATGTCAGAAGCTGCTAATATAAAATTATAGGCGAATGTCAGAGGTGTTTGGGATGTGAAAACATCACACAGGAGATATACCGCAGATAATGTCGCTGATGTCAGCAGCGGCTAATATAAAATGGCAAATGTTCGCGAACCACAAGTTCGCAACCGTCCCATTTATTTTAATGGCAGGCGAACCTGAAAAACCTTCAGCTGATATTTGCAGTCAAGAAATAATTACTAGAAGTGCACAAATAGTCCCACAACATGGACAGTGACATACCAGATGTATTATTCGAATTTGCGATCTCCATTAATAATTTTTTTTCAACGCAAAATATCGGCAATATAATTTTTGCGTACGAGCACGCGCAAAATTGTTTTTTGGGGGGGCCGACTGGTATATTACACCAGTTATAATTATTTTTTCCAATACTGTTTGTCACTGTGTGTAGCAGAGGGAACACAGCAAAACCGCAAACAAATGCTGCAGTACCCAAAAGCACTATATAGAAAGTATATTATTGGTATATAACACCCTGCTTCAATCAGTTTTTTTGGGGGGCGGCTGGCATATCACACCAATTATAATTATTTTTTCTAATTGCGTTTTTCACTCTGTGTAGCTGCAGTATCGCTGCAGAACCGCTTACCACTGCTGCACAATACAAATCCACTATAATATGCTTTCTATGTTAGAAAGTATATTATAAGTGTATTAGACCCCTCTGTACTGCACACCTATCAATAGTACACCTATACCAGTCCTTAAAAGGACTTTTGTGGACCTATTAGATAGCGTTTTTGTCCCTAACAGTCTGTCCCTGCTCCACACAGCAACCTTTCTCTACACTGATAAATTACTAAATGTAAAATGGCGGCCAGATCGGGTCTATTTATAAGGTAGGGGGTATGTCCATGGGCTGAAGCGTCTCAATTGGCTGTCCTTTTACCACCTGATGGATGTGTCATGGGTCAAAGTTCTTCACAATGTAAAAGATTATGACGGACGCGAATATCTCCATATGTTTGCATGTTCGGCGAAGCGCAAAAGGGCAAAGTTCGCCGCGAAGTGACCGCCGGGAGAACCGCAAGGCTATCTCTAGTGATTTGCTGATTAAGCCAGTAGCACATTAAAAGATGGCAGCAGGTTAATTTAATTATATATTTCCAAGGAGATTTTTAGAATCCAAAGGGAAACATTTCATTTTGTGTTTTTATGTTATTTTATTTATTGTAGTAAATCAGTATCATACTTTTAATACACAGAAAATAGGCGAATATCATCAAACTCTGCATGATTTAATTGATGGCTTCATTTCTTTGTATTGACTTTGCTTTTGTGAAATTGTGTTATTTCCATTGTCTCAGCATGCACTACTCTTATTATTACTTACTATAAGGAGCTTATGATCAATACAATCTATTTCCGACTATCTGCCATAGCTCAATGCCAGTATATAAGATGATGAGCAATGGCAAATTCAGTTCAATGCTGGAAAATATCAATACTTTTCACAAGATAATATAAAAATAAGCTCATAAATGACAGTTTTAAATGGAAAAAATAATTTATTGTAGAAGGAGAAAGATCAGAAGAGCACAAATAATTACATGCATAGCTATAACATAAGAAATAGCAAATTACTCAATAGTCTGTCATTTCAGAGCTATTCATCTTCCACATCCTGAGGTTTTGTATATACCATAGTAAAATGACCAAATAAATTTCGGTTCATTCAATACCACTACTGTCCAGTGTATTGTAACATCTAACAAATGCAGGAGAAAAAGTATTGCAATTGTATTAGATTGTTAAAGTAATAACAAGCTTGTTATAGAGCTACTTAATGGGGTCACATTTTTAATAATGATGTATATCAAAAAGTGATTCAGTTAATTTGTCAGCAACCATGTTTGCTTGAGTTTGGAAATAAATTGTTTAAAGAATATGAAAAACAGAAAAAGGAACATAAATGCCCAATTTATAAAAATGGCACAAATATATAGCAAACCAGTGACCGACTGCTTTCATTTTAATGAAAAAATTACACCTTAAAGTTGCTATGAAAAACGCCAATACTTTTTCTCTGAATTAGAGAACATCCATGGCTTAAAACTATGATGGTTGGGTCTGATCTCTGGAATCAGTGGGGAAGTCTGAGACTAGTCATTAAGAGTAGGGATGAGTAAACGAGTTAGTCACAGTCAAGCTTCTATTCTACTGTCAAGGACATTGAAGAGAAAGACTAGAAAAAATAATTGTGTAGAATAATGAAAGGCAGGGAAAGCTGTCAGCCAGGGAGTGAGAAGTGAGGAGCTGAGGCTGGGTGTGCCTGGCAGTACATTGTAACGGCAATTACTGCCTTATAACACAGAAGCAACTGCCGCAGAACACCAAAAGCAGCAACCAGCAACGACATATTATTAAATTTTGCTTTGGGGAATAAGCTAAATACTGTACAACACACGTTTCACCATCTAGAGGCAGCATTTGAAATCTCAGTGAAAACGCCAAAATCTCAGGGCATCTCAGGACAGTTAATTATTTATTTTTTTATGCTTAAGTTTTGGAATATATTAGAGATGAGTGAATCGAAGCTGACAAAGTGGAATTCGTTCAGAATTTCAGGAAAAATTTGATTCGCACCGAAGGCAAATTTCCTCGCGTTTCGTGGTAACGAATCACATTTTTTCCTAAAATGGCTGCTGCACGTGTAAGGACATGGAGAAAGGAACTCTGGGAAGGCGGTATCACCCATAATGCCATGCATGCAGCTAATCAGCAGCCAGTAAGCCCTATAATGTCACAGCCCTATAAATAGCGGCAGCAATCTTAGATTCTGCCATTTACCAGTGTACTTAGTGCAGGGAGAGATGTCTGCAGGCGCTAGGGACAGTGATAGGAAAGACTTGATTGTGGTGAAAAAACTATTTATAAGTGCAGGGAAAGGATAGGGAGGAATCGTTCCATAGCATTTGTGTAGAACAGGGTTCAGTAGGGAAGGTTGACTGGATACTAGGAATAATACTATTACACCTTGGTGCACTGACTGGGGATAGAATTGCCATTATACAGCTCTGTCTTTCCAGCAAACAGTTGTTGCTATTGGGGTGCAAGTGCTGTTTGATACAGCCATTAACCCCTCAAGGACACATGACGTACCGGTACGGCATGTTTCCCGAGTCCTTAAGGACACATGACGTACCGGTACGTCATGGCTTTAAATCGTGATGCCGGCGCCGCGGGGGTTAATCGGAACGGGATGCCGGCTGAAATCATTCAGCCGGCATCCTGTAACAATGCAGGGGGGGGGTCATTTGACCCCCCCGCATCGATGATTGCAGAAAACCGCAGGTCAATTCAGACCTGCGGTTTTCTGCGTTTCCGGTCCATTCGGGTGTCCTGTGACCCGATGAACCGGAAAAAGACTGCGATCGGTGGCGTAATTATACACCACCTATCGCAGTCCGAGGATTTGGAGAGGCGGTGCTGGCCCTGGTGCTGAACACTGCTGTCCAGGGTGCTGATTGGTGCAGGGGAGAGAGGCGCGAGATTCAAACTTCCTGCGCTCCTCTCTCCCCTCCTCTTCCTGTCCAGCACCCTGACCGTGCAGCATCGTCCAGCACCAGCTCCTGTGTCCCCCTAATCGGCATCCATCACCCTCCTGCACCCATCGCCACCCAGATAGGTTAGGGTCAGTGAGGAAGAGGCACCTTTAGGCAGGGATAGAAGGGAAAAGTTAGAAAAAAAAAAAAAAAAAGCACATTTATTCCAAACTTTTTTGTTTCAGCTTTCAGACCCCAGACCCCCTGCCACTTGCCCCCCCGCATCCCCCCCACCACCAGCCCCCCCACTCCACCAACCCCTCCACCCCCCCCACCGGCCCCTTCCCCCACCACCACTTGTTTTTTTTTCTGCGTGCGCTGACTGGCCGGCACTCTTAGCATCCGGCCACTGTTAGCGCATCGCCCGCCCCACCGCTGATCAGCGTTGAACCGCTGATCAGCAAGTTTGAACTTTTTTTTTTTTTTTTTCTAAACACTTGCCCATTTTTTTGCCTGGACTTTTTAGTACGTGAACACCCGTGCCCTCACACACACGCACATAGAATAAAGGTTTACACGCACGCACGTACATACACACGCACACACACCCATGGCCCGCCGGATGTTCTCGGTGGAGGAGGCATACGCCCAGATTGCCTCCGACTCCGAGAGCCCCAGTGAGGATGAGGATGACCCCACGTTCCTTTTGTCATCCGCATCCTCCTCATCATCATCGGATGACGATGAGCCACCAAGGCGGCGGACACGCCGCCAGGCAGAGCCAGGGGCCCCACATGCTAGGGATCCTGTGGCCCACCCTAGTACGAGCCGCCCAGGGGTTCGTACTGGTTTCCCGGCCCACCAAATAAGCCCACCGGAGCCCCCTGCCGATGAACTTAGCTGGTGTCCCCCAGTGGACTTTGAGCCCGAGATTCCGGATTTTGCTGGCAATCCAGGAATCCAGATTTCCACAGTGGGGTTTACTGAAATTGACTTTTTTAGTTTTTTTTTCAGTAACCCACTGGGGAATCTGATGGTGAAGCAGACGAATCTGTACGCCCAACAGTTCGTCGCTCAAAATCCGGGCTCATTTTTGGCTAGACCCGGTGGCTGGACGCCGGTCAGTGCAGCCGAGATGAGGACATTTTGGGGCCTCGTGCTGCATATGGGTCTAGTGCAAAAACCCAGTGTCAGGCAATACTGGAGTGGGGACATACTCTACCAGACCCCACTGTACAGTACGGCCATGACACGCTCCCAGTTTGAGGCCATCCGGAAATGTCTGCATTATTCCGATAATGCAGCATGTCCCCCCCGAAGTGATCTTGCCTATGACCGGCTGTATAAGATACGGCCGGTCATCGATCACTTTGGGGCCACATTTCAGCAGGCCTACGTACCTGGAAGGGAGGTCGCGGTTGATGAGTCTCTCGGTGCGTTCAAGGGGAGACTTAGTTTCCACCAATACATTCCCACAAAGCGGGCGAGGTATGGCGTGAAGCTATACAAAATTTGTGAGAGTACCTCAGGGTACACTTACAAATTTCGTGTGTACGAGGGGCGAGATTCCCGGATTCAACCCCCAGAATGTCCCCCCACTCTGGGTGTTACCGGGAAACTCGTGTGGGACCTTATGTACCCACTGCTGGATAAGGGTTACCACTTGTACGTGGACAATTTTTATACCACCATTCCCCTGTTCAGGTCCCTTGCCGCCAGATCCACGTTAGCTTGTGGGACCGTGTGGAAAAATCAACGCAGCCTCCCTGCCCACCCCCTCCAGGTACCTATCCCCAGGGGTGAGACCCGTGCCCTTACCAGTGGAAGCCTGTTGCTGGTCAGGTATAAGGACAAGAGGGATGTCCTTATGCTGTCCACAATCCACGGTAACAGCACCACCCCCGTCTCTGTGCGAGGTACCGCGGCAACGGTCCTCAAGCCCGATTGTATCGTCGCCTACAATCGGTATATGGGAGGAGTTGATCTCTCTGATCAAGTCCTCAAGCCATATAATGCCATGCGCAAAACCCGGGCATGGTACAAAAAAGTTGCGGTCTACTTGGTACAGGTTGCCATGTACAACTCTTTTGTACTATCCCGAAGCGCTGGCAGCACAGGGACATTCCTCCAATTCTATGAGGCAGTCCTCAAGGCCCTGATCTTTTCGGACCGGGAAAGAGCAGGCCGGAGTACCTCGGGAACTGGAGGCGCCCGGATCGTCCCCGGCCAACACTTTCCAGGTGTGGTCCCCCATACTGGAAAGAAGGGACAAACCCAAAAAAGATGCAGAGTGTGTCACAAGAGGGGGATACGGAAGGACACCACCACTCAATGTGACACTTGCCCCGATCATCCGGGCCTCTGCGTTATCGATTGCTTCAGGGAGTATCACAGTTCCATGGAGTACTAAATTTTTATAATCTCCAACAGTCCCCTAGAGAACATAAAAAACTATGTCTCTCAGACTTTGGAGACACAGAAACAATTTTTTTTCCCCAAAAAAATATTAGTTTTAGTGCAGGCATCCTCAAACTGCGGCCCTCCAGATGTTGTAAAACTATAACTCCCAGCATACCCAGACAACCTACAGCCATCAGCAGGGCATGATGGGAATTGTAGTTTTACAACATCTGGAGGGCCGCAGTTTTAGGATGCCTGCTTAGTGTCTCCAAAGCCTGAGAGCCATACATATTGGGCATCGTCGCGTGCGTAAAAGTCGTCGCTATAAAAATAACATTTGACCAAACCCCTCGGATGAACAGCGTTAAAAATATAAAATAAAAACGGTGCCAAAACACCCATTTTTGGGCAAAATTTCCATTTGAATCCTTTTTTTCCAGTAATAAAGCAAGGGTTAACAGCCAAAAAAACTCAATATTTATGGCCCTGATTCTGTAGTTTGCAGAAACACCCCATATGTGGTCGTAAATGGCTATATAGCCGCACGACAGGGCATAGAACGAAGGGAACTCCATATGGTTTCTGGAAGGCAGATTTTGATGGACAGTTTTTTTTTTGACACCATGTCCCATTAGAAGCCCCCCTGATGTAGCCTAGACTAGAAACTCCAAAAAAGTGACCCCATCTAAGAAACTACACCCCTCAAGGTATTCAAAAGTTACTTTGCAAACTTTGTTAACCCTTTAGGTGTTCCACAAAACTAAATAGCGAATGTAGAAAAATTTTAGAATTTTATTTTTTTGTTACCTTGCCTCAAAAAAGTGTAATATAGAGCAACCAAAAATCATATTTACCCCTAAAATAGTCCCAAAACAACAACCACCTTATCCCGTAGTTTCCTAGATGGGGTCACTTTTATGGAGTTTCTACTCTAGGGGTGCATCAGGGGGCTTGAAAGGGTACATCTTGTAAATAAACCAGTCCAGCAAAATCTGCCTTCCAAAAACCGTATGGCGTTCCCCTTCTTCTATGTCCTGCCGTTTAGCCAAATAGTAGTTTACGACCACATTTGGGGTGTTTCTGCAAACTACAGAATCAGGGCAACCCATTTTGAGTTTTGTTTGGCTGTTAACCCATTTTTTTCAGTAATAAAGTAAGGGTTAAAATGGAAAATTTACCACAAAATAGAAATTTCTAAATTGTTTCTCCATCTGCCATTAACTCTTGTGGAACACCTATAGGGTTAACAAAGTTTGTAAACCCAGTTTTGAATACCTTGAGGGGTGTACTTTCTTAGATGGAGTCACTTTTTTGAAATTTCTATTCTAGGGGTGCAACAGGGGGCTTCAAATGGGACCTGGTATAAACAAAACCAGTCCTGCCAAATCTGCCTTCCAAAACCCATATGGTGTTCCCCTCCTTCTATGTGCTACCGTTCGGCCAAACAGTAGTTTACGACCACATGTGGGGTGTTTTTGCAAACTATAGAATCAGGGCAGCCCATTTTGAGTGTTGTTTGGCAGTTAACCCTTGTTTTACTCCTGGAAAAAATTGATTATATTGGAAAATTTTCCAAAAAATAGAGATTTCTAAATTGTTTCTCCATCTGCCATTAACTCTTGTGGAACACCTAAAGGGTTAACAAGGTTTGTAAACCCAGTTTTGAATACCTTGAGGGGTGTACTTTCTTAGATGGAGTCACTTTTTTGAAATTTCTATTCTAGGGGTGCAACAGGGGGCTTCAAATGGGACATGGTATAAACAAAACCAGTCCTGCCAAATCTGCCTTCCAAAACCCATATGGTGTTCCCCTCCTTCTATGTGCTACCGTTCGGCCAAACAGTAGTTTACGACCACATATGGGGTGTTTTTGCAAACTACAGAATCAGGGCAACCCATTTTGAGTGTTGTTTGGCAGTTAACCCTTGTTTTACTCCTGGAAAAAATTGATTATATTGGAAAATTTTCCAAAAAATAGAAATTTCTAAATTGTTTCCCATCTGCCATTAACTCTTGTGGAAGACCTAAAGGGTTAATAAAGTTTGAAAAAACAGTTTTGAATACCTTGAGGGGTGTAGTTTCTAGAATGGGGTCATTTTTGGGAGGTTTCTATTATCTAAGCCTCACAATATGACTTCAAACCTGAACTGGTCCATAAAAAGTGGGATTTTGAAGATTTCTGAAAAATTTCAAAATTTGCTTCTAAACTTCTAAGCCTTGTAACATCACCAAAAAAATTAAATATCATTCCCAAAATGCTAAAAACATGAAGTAGACATATGGGGAATGTAAAGTCAGCACAATTTTTGGGGGTATTACTATGTATTACAGAAGTAGAGAAACTGAAACTTTGAAATTTGCTAATTTTCAAAATTTTTGGTAAAAAATTTATTTTTTTATGCAAAAAAATTAACTTTTTTGACCCAATTTTAGCAGTGTCATGAAGTACAACATGTGACGAAAAAAAAATCTCAGAACGGCCTGGGTAAGTCAAAGCGTTTTAAAGTTATGAGCACTTAAAGTGACACTGGTCAGATTTGAAAAAAATGGCCTGGTCCTTAAGGTGAAAATGAGCCCGGTCCTCAAGGGGTTAAAGACTTGATTGTGGTGAAAAAAAGATTTATAAGTCCAGGGAAAGGATAGGGAGGAATCATTTCACAGGATTTATGTAGAACAGGGTTCAGTAGGGGAGTTTACTGACTGGGTAATAGGAACAATCCTGTTACCCCTTGCTGCACTGACTGGGGATACAAATTGCCATTATACAGCTCTGTCATTCCAGCAAACCGTTCTTGTTAGGCTACTTTCACACTAGCGTTCGGAGCGGATCCGTCTGATGTTTCATCAGACGGATCCGCTCCGATAATGCAGACGTTCGCATCCGTTCAGAACGGATGCGTCTGCATTAAAACTTAGAAAATTTTCTAAGTGTGAAAGTTGTCTGAGCGGATCCGTTCAGACTTTACATTGAAAGTCAATGGGGAACTGATCCGCTTGAAGATTGAGCCATATTGTGTCATCTTCAAGCGGATCCGTCCCCATTGACTTACATAGTAAGTCTGGACGGATCCGCTCGCCTCCGCACGGCCAGGCGGACACCCGAACGCTGCAAGCAGCGTTCAGGTGTCCGCTCACTGAGCGGAGCGGAGGCTGAACGCTGGCAGGCGGATGCATTCTCAGTGGATCCGCCTCCACTGAGAATGCATTGGGGCCAGACGGATGCGTTCGGGGCCGCTCGTGAGCCCCTTCAAACGGTGCGCACGAGCGGACACCCGAACGCTAGTGTGAAAGTAGCCTTATTGGGGTGCAAGTGTTGTTTGATACAGCCATTAACAGTGTTTATTACAAGGAAATATTTCTACAGTACGTCTTATTTGCCCTTGTGCGGTGCAGTTATATGTTAAGCACTTTTTGCCGTGTATTAGTGGTGAAATAAAAATATATTCTCCTTTAAGCGTTGCTTAAAGGAGAATATAGGGCTTAATTGCTCTTGTACAGTGCAGTGATATATTCTAAAGTCCTGTTTGACGTGTATTAGTGGCGAAATAAAAATATATTCAGCGTTGCACTTATCTATTGAAATGCCTGTTGTGTTGTGTAAAAGTAGAAAAAATTAGGGCCTAATTGCCCTTGTGCGGTGCAGTAATATACTCTAAAGCTCTGTTTGCCATGTATTAGTGGCAAAATAAAAATATATTCGGTGTTCAGCTTTGCACTTATCTGTTGAAAAGCCTGTTGTGTTGTGTAAAATTAGGGCCTAATTGCCATTCAGTGCCATGGGTAATGAAGACGCTAATGACAACACACCAGCAGACTTTGCCTTTACCATCTATTCACAATTAAATCAAGCAGCTTCACTAAGTTGAAAACATTCATGTGTTATTAACTGCTCCGTCTGCATTCGATCTCCATAGCACACAAGAGGATAGCCTCTGCTTTGTAGTCAAAGTCCAGTTTCTTAAGATCAGAAGTTCCATCAGAATTGTGTGTAACATTCTTGCTCCCTATGCAAAGCCATAACAAAAGGACACGTAGGCAAAAGAAAAATATATTCGTCGTTCAGCGTTGCACTTATATGTTGAAAAGCCTTTAGTAGTGTAAAAGTTAAAAAAATTAAGGGCCTAATTGCTGTTTAGCGGTGCAGTTATATGTGGTAAAGCCCTTTTTGTGGAGAAATTCTTTATGTGACATTGGCTTTTTTTCGGATAATAGATGGGTGATTGTACACCTCTTTTGCGGTATGGACCGAATTACTTAGTGGTGAAATTCTTTATGTGACACTGGCTTTTTTTCAGAAAATGTATGGGTGATTGTACACCTCCTTTTGCGGTATGGACCGATTTAGTGGTGAAATTCTTTATGTGACACTCGCTTTTTTTCGGAAAATTTATGGGTGATTGTACATCTCTGTATGGGCCAAATGACGTAGTGTTGAATTTGTTATATGAAACAGGCTTTTTTTGGGAAAATTGATCGGTGACTGTACACCTCCTTTTGCTGTATGTACCAAATTATGCAGTGGTGAAATTTTTAAATGTAAAGCAAACTCCGCCGCTCTGTATCTCTTGTAAAGTCAATGTCTCCAACTATGCCCCTCACGTGATTTACACCAAATACATTATTTTCATGTAGAGATCCAAAAATTATGTTGGAGGCATATAGTGGATGCAAGCCATGTGCGACCCCTCTCATCACTCTCACGCTGTTCTGCACCTGGTTTGCCTGGGCGAATGGAGTTACACAGGGGAGAAACTACTCCGTGTCCTTCAGCAAGAAATCAAATCCTGGCTTTCGCCGAGACAACTGAAAATCGAGCAGAACCGGAATCAGCAGGTGGTGGCATACTTGGAGTCCACCCTGCCAGCCGTCATTGAAGATCCGCTGGACTACTGGACACCCAAACTGGATTTGTGGCCGCAACTGGCCGGGTTTGCCCTGGAAAAGCTGTCCTGCCCAGCCAGTAGTGTGGCATCAGAGATGGTGTTTAGTGCAAAGGGGGCTATAATTATCCCAAGAAGAACTCGCCTGTCCACCCTAAATGTGGAGAAACTGACCTTTGTCAAGATGAATCAGACGCGGATCAGCCAGGATTTTCAACCACCAATGCCTGATGCATCAAACTAGATCATCCATGGTGCCACACCAACACTTTGACAAAAGAGACCGGTTAATTCTGGCTACCTGCCACTACTATTCTGATGCTGCCACCCGCCTGATGCCACACATCTGATGCCAAGTGCTTCTTCTTTCACCCACCATCTTCAGCTGGTACTGGTATTGCCATCCACCTCCACACTATGTCACCTTGCCACTCTGTGGCATCCTAATGCTGCTGCTACCTCAACACTATATCACCTTGCCACTCTGTGGCCTCCTCATGCTGCTGCTGCCACCTGAACAATGTCACCTTGCCACTCTGTGGTCTCCTGATGCTGCTGCTACCTCCACAATATGTCATATTGCCACTCTGTGGCCTCCTGATTCTGCCGCCACCTCCACACTGTCATTGTGCCACTCTGTTGCCTCCTCCTGATGCTGCTGCTGCCACCTCCACACTCTGTAATTGTGCCACTCTGTGAAATTGTGAAATCCTGATGCTGCTGCCACCTCCACACTATGTCACCTTGCCACTCTGAGGTGTCCTGATGCTGCTGCTACTGTACCTCAAAACTATATCACCTTGCCACTCTGTGGCCTCCTTATGCTGCTGCCACCTCCACACTGCCACCTTGCCACTCTGTGGTCTCCTGATGCTGCTGCTACCTCCACAATATGTCATCTTGCCACTCTGTGGCCTCCTGATGCTGCCGCCACCTCCACACTATGTCACCTTGCCACTCTGTGGACTCCTGATGCTGCCGCCACCTTCACACTATGTCACCTTGCCACTCTGCGGTCTCTTCATGCTGCTGCCACCTCCACACTGTCATTGTGCCACTCTGTGGCCTCCTCCTGATGCTGCTGCTGCCACCTCCACACTCTGTCATTGTACCACTCTGTGGACTCCTGATGCTGCCGTCACCTCCACACTATGTTACCTTGCCACTCTGTGGTCTACTGATGCTGCTGCCACCTCCACACTGCCACCTTGCCACTCTGTGGTCTCCTCATGCTGATGCCACCTCCAAACTCTGTCATTGTATCACTTGTGGCCTCCTAATGCTGCAGCCACCTTCACATTGTCACCTTGCCACTCTGTGGCCTCCTCATGCTGCTGCCACCTTCACAATCTCTCGTCGCTGTGCTACTCTATGGGCTCCTCATGCTGTTGCCACCTCCACAATCTCTCATCGTCGTGCCACTCAGTGGCCTCCTCATGCTGCTGCCACCTCCACAATCTCTCTTCGTCATGCTACTCTGTGGTTTCCTCATGCTGCTGCCACCTCCACAATCTCTTGTCGTCATGCCACTCTGTGGCCTCCTGATGCTGCCGCCATGTCAAGACTCTATCATTGGGCCACTCTGTGGTCTCCTCATGCTGCTTCCACCTCACCACTATGTCATAGGCCCACTCTGTGGACTTCAAATGCTGTTCCCACCATTCCCACTTCATGACTGGTCACTATTTTGGCTTTCGGCCACCTCCACACTATGTCACCTTGCCAATGTGTGGCCGCCTGATGCTGCTGCCACCTCCACACTATGTCTCCTTGCCACTCTGAGGTGTCCTGATGCTGCTGCTACTGTACCTCAACACTATATCACCTTGCCACTCTGTGGCCTCCTCATGATGCTGCTGCCACCTCCACACTGCCACCTTGCCACTCCGTGGTCTCCTGATGCTGCTGCTACCTCCACAATATGTAGTACAGATGAGAAAAAATAAAAACAAATTAGAGTGTGTCGGTCAAACAGATTACCTCTTCTGAAAGTTTATCAGTAAGAGGATCATGAATGAACGGCACGGAAGGGCGCCAGAGGTCGGACGGAGAAATAGAAGGAATAAAGGTATTCAATATATTTATTTGTGTTATGGAGGATTAGGCAAAGGATGTAGGAGAGAGGGGGATCGTGCAGGCTGCCAGGGTAGGTTGGTGTGAAGTATAGGCACTATCACATTTAGTGAAATAGAAAGCAGGAAAAAATACAACCTTAGCCACCGGAAAAAGAAAGAAGGTGTCCGGCGCCACGCACCCCTAAACGTATAATAGTTGCTGATGGAGACTGTTATATTGTAAAATAAATGGGACTCGCTAGTAGTAGATGAAGTAGAGAGCGACCATACAGGTAAAGATGTAAACAGAAAAGTACGCAAACATAAAAGGTGCGGGATATACACCCTGATTGGAGGGCTTTATAATGATTCCTCCGTAAAATTATTTTACACACGGCAATAAGTTCAATAGTAAAGTCAGACTTACTTCACTGGGGAGGAAGCCAATAGGATAAAGCTCAAGGCACCTATTGGGTGTTCCCCCCTAGCCTAGATTGCAGGTAAAATGGTAAGGGGAAGCAGCAGGTCCACACATGAATGGAGGGCTTTATAATGATACCTCCGTAAAATGTTACGTATGGCAATAAGCCCCACAGTAAATCAAACTTACTTCACCAGGGAGGAATCCAGTAGGATAAAACTCAAGACACCTATTGGATATTCCCCCCTCGCCTGGATCGCAAGTAGAATGGTAGGATGAAGCAGCAGGTCCACACTGGGATCTTCTTGTGACTTCCTTTATTCGAAATACAGGCAATAGGTGGGCTCAACGCGTTTCGGGGTCTATCAAACACCCCTTCCTCAGGAGCAGCAGTATATACAGTATTACAATTGCTGTCTATATATAGGGGATAGACATAGCAAACAAACAGATTCACGTTAGTAATAGAGACATCACTTCCGGTTCCTGTGTGGACCGGAAGTGGTGATGCGCTCCACAGTGGAACGCATTAGACAGATGGACAGATCATCATAAACAAACAGAGCAGATATATAACTAATATAATGGGGGAGAGTGGCTTTCCAAAAAGGGAATCAGATCTATTTGTGGCTATTTTACGATCATACTTCCGGTTTCGGACTAAACCGGAAGTGCCCGTGCGTTCCACAGTGGAACGCACCCGATAGTGATGTTCCACGGGCTGTCTTATGTGGCGATGTGATGGGTAAAAGGTTCATGTTGTTTACAATATCGATTTAGGGGCTGGTTAGCAAGATCTTACTGATCTTGTAGCCAAATTATATAGGGGATGATCATGTTATTATTCTAAAGGGGGAGTAAGGAAAAAAAGGGGGAGGGGCTTATGGTCATATAGTGTATAGAAGGCTGTGCATGCCAAAATAGAAATAATTATATGGTTAGAACAGAAACTAAACTATTCTTGATTACTAGAGCATAAAAAGAAGAATGGGGCAAATTTATAAATAAATAACGGGAGATAGATTTTTAGAAGTATATATAAAAATATATGGATAATAAAATTCCATGAAAATCTCACTATTAGAATGTCACTAAAAGATGTCACTAAAAGATGTCACTGAAAAACCGCATTCCAAGAGATGCACATATATAAAATCTATGCACATATATGTATATATGTATATATACACACAAACATCTATACATATACATACATACACACATACACAAACACATACATATCAAAAACATATATAAAAAATATATATAAAAACATACATAAAAAACATACATAAAAAGGATGTTCGTGAATGAATAAATAATTTGTAGTTAATAATCTGTTAGTAATTTGTATATTCAAGGGCTTCGTTTAGGCCAAAGGGAACCAGCGTATTAAATTTATAGATCCAGAACATTTCTTTTCGAGCCAGCTGTTGGAATGAATGGGGAACCCATTCAACAGGAGTGACTTTCAACAAGGAAGGATCACTATTGTGGTGTTCAAAGAAATGTCTGGAAACGCTGTGGGTAAGAACTTTGCGATTGATGTTTGAGCGATGCTCATTCATCCTTTCCCTAAGGGTTTGGGTAGTTCTCCCAATATATAACGAATTGCACGGGCATGTAAGCAAATAGATTATATTCCGAGATCCGCAACTCATAGAGTGCCTCAATGTGATGACTTCCCCAGAACGTGGGACATTGATGGTTTTGGTCTTATCCTTAATCATTCCACAACATTTACATTTCTTTATTTTACAGCTAAAGGCCCCCTTTTCTAATGGGTTTGTTATTTTAGTGGCCTTTTCCTTATCTAAAATTTTGGGGCAAGAAGGTGCAACTATATTTTTCAGGATTTGAGCCCTTCTGAATGTTAGGCCTGGCACTGGGGGAAGTATATGTTTTAAAATGGGGTCCTTTTGTAATATTCCCCAGTGTTTCTTCATAATTTGCCGGATTGCCACATGTCTCACATTGAATCTTGTGATCAGATTAAACTGGGTCTTATTCTCGGTGTTAGTGTTTTTATTTTTATTTTTATCTATATTTATATAGCCACAAATAGCCACAAATAGATCTGATTCCCTTTTTGGAAAGCCACTCTCCCCCATTATATTAGTTATATATCTGCTCTGTTTGTTTATGATGATCTGTCCATCTGTCTAATGCGTTCCACTGTGGAGCGCATCACCACTTCCGGTCCACACAGGAACCGGAAGTGATGTCTCTATTACTAACGTGAATCTGTTTGTTTGCTATGTCTATCCCCTATATATAGACAGCAATTGTAATACTGTATATACTGCTGCTCCTGAGGAAGGGGTGTCTGATAGACCCCGAAACGCGTTGAGCCCACCTATTGCCTGTATTTCGAATAAAGGAAGTCACAAGAAGATCCCAGTGTGGACCTGCTGCTTCATCCTACCATTCTACTTGCGATCCAGGCGAGGGGGGAATATCCAATAGGTGTCTTGAGTTTTATCCTACTGGATTCCTCCCTGGTGAAGTAAGTTTGATTTACTGTGGGGCTTATTGCCATACGTAACATTTTACGGAGGTATCATTATAAAGCCCTCCAATCAGGGTGTATATCCCGCACCTTTTATGTTTGCGTACTTTTCTGTTTACATCTTTACCTGTATGGTCGCTCTCTACTTCATCTACTACTAGCGAGTCCCATTTATTTTACAATATAACAGTCTCCATCAGCAACTATTATACGTTTAGGGGTGCGTGGCGCCGGACACCTTCTTTCTTTTTCCGGTGGCTAAGGTTGTATTTTTTCCTGCTTTCTATTTCACTAAATGTGATAGTGCCTATACTTCACACCAACCTACCCTGGCAGCCTGCACGATCCCCCTCTCTCCTACATCCTTTGCCTAATCCTCCATAACACAAATAAATATATTGAATACCTTTATTCCTTCTATTTCTCCGTCCGACCTCTGGCGCCCTTCCGTGCCGTTCATTCATGATCCTCTTACTGATAAACTTTCAGAAGAGGTAATCTGTTTGACCGACACACTCTAATTTGTTTTTATTTTTTCTCATCTGTACTACATTTTTGCTCGGCCGATGGGAGACCAACGGCCGATCAGAGTATTAGTGGCAGACTCAGGCCGGACGTATTTGAACAATGACCTTTCTGGATTGCTCACTCGAATGAAAAAGGAGTTAGGATCCTTCCTGACCATTGAAGACTACCAAAAGATCAATACCAACATGACTAGTACCTGGTGCACCCCAATGGAGGAGGAAAACCAGATCGAACTGTCCGAAAGAAATTCAGATATTGAAGGAACTATAAAAGACTACATCCACAGTGAGATAGACTGGCTTTTCTTATCTTATTATATCAACCTTGGACTGATACCAAGGGGTCTGAGATTATCTCTCAAACCTACATTTATGCAGGACATTGAATTTAGAAATGAATGGCTACGTATTAGTGATGTCTGCTCTATCAATTTCTTGAAACTGTTAATTTTTAAAAGGAAGTCCATTGCTGTACAATTAGCTAAAAAACTGAAGTTCTTATTGTCCAAAACATCTAGCACTGCATTGGACCTCCTAAAACAGGAGACGTTCAGGCGTTTTGAATACAATGAGGTTAGGTTCAAATCTAAGAAATTATTGAGGGACATAGGAGACTTTAGATCAGACTCTGTCAGAACATGGGAACGGAAACCACACAACTACAGGACCAAGCCCCTCATGGCCTCAATTGGGGATACGTATAGGCCAATATCCCAGGGGAATGTGAATAGGAATGGGATGGAAAGATGGTCCCTCCCACCACCTCATGAAAATAATACCAGATCGAGACAACAAACCAGGACTTTTTACAACACAAAGTTCGGGAACCCCTGGAGGAATAAGACCCCCATAGAGACCAATGTAAACAGCAGTGTCAAAACCGTACCCTTTACAAAGTCCGTTAGAGCAAACGCACAATCCTGCCCGACTGTCCCACTGGACAAACCTAGGACTAACGATAATTCAAAACAGATCCTCCAAGACCCGAGTATCAGCCCATCTCCATCGCTTACAGTTTTGGCAAACCTCTCTATATATTCCACACCCATTTCAACTGCACAACCAGTTTCCTCACGTGACGATCAGGCCATTAAGATACAAGCTACATCTCCTAGTGGATCATTCAACATTTCTACACATTCCAATTCCTCAACCCATTCAGATCCTTTTTTAGCATTACCACCAAGTCTCCCAGAGAGTCCTTTTTTAGGACTATTATCCCCATTAACCACCCCACAGAACCCCACACCCCCGACCAGAAGGGTTCTGTCCAGTTTACAACTCCTGACCCCCTATTTGAGTCCAAAGGAGTCCACAGTGGAGAATCCAACAAAGAATATAAAGATAACCCATTTTTTCACTCCTCTATCACACTCCAAAAAAAGAACAAAAAAAGATATAGGGGAACCCGAGGAGGAAAATCTAGACGGTCCAACAAAGAAAAAATCAAAATCTCAGAAGAGTCCGATAGAGAAATAAATAATACCATCACGAAGGAAGCCCCCAAAAATGATTCTACTAACAGGGAAACACAAAAGGGGATTTTTAACATCTCAAAATACACCCTCACGAACGATGAAATAGATTTGCTTGGTAAGGGCCTTTCATTTTGTCCGTCCAACGAACCAGATCCCTTCGAACTTTTTGTCGATCTGAATCAATATATACGTAGATTAACCCTTAAAAGACATTTTTATATGAAGGATCTAACCCACCAAATAATTCCAACAAATAACACTGGGTCCAAGACAACTGGTGCACTCACACATGAGAGCCCACTACAAGAATCTGGACCACTGTCTATCCAACAAATAGACCTCCAGGTCCCTATACCATCTCATCTAAAAATGAAGTCAACATTTTATCCCATTGAGAGCCGAGGGCCTCATCTAGAGAGCTATTATAATATAGTGCTAGACGAATTCAAAACCTTATCTGTACCAGAGAAAAAGAATACTCAAAATTTAAACTCTAGGGAAAGAAAAGCCCTTGATAACTTGAAAAAGAACAAGGACATAATAATAAAGAATGCCGACAAGGGGGGCGGTATTGTGGTGATGGACCACAACTACTACGTAGCCGAATCCAAGAGAATTTTGTCTGACCAGGATTATTATAGAACTTTGGATGATGATCCTACAACTCTGTTCAAAAAGTCACTTACCAAATTGGTAGAGATGGCCTTTACTGTAGGTATTATTGATAAAAAAGAAAAACAATTTCTATCCCCTGCACATCCAACTGTAGCCAAATTTTATTTTTTACCGAAGATACATAAAACCCTTCTCAACCCACCAGGGAGACCGATCATTTCTGGTATCGACTCCCTTACCACCAACCTATCAGCATACGTAGACACATTTCTCCAGAAATATGTAATAATGTTACCCTCCTATTTGAGAGACACAACCCATCTGATCAATTCCATAAGCTCTATCAAATGGAAAAGTGATTATAATTTCGTCACTCTAGAGTTAAATTCCCTGTATAGTAATATCAAACATGACCTGGGCCTTATAGCTGTCAGACATTTTTTGGGGAAGGATCCATCCATGCCAGAACAGCAAAAGGAGTTCCTACTAGATGCCATCGAATTTATTTTAAATCATAACTTCTTTACTTTTAACGAGGTCTTTTATATCCAAAAAAGGGGCACCGCGATGGGGACTAAGTTTGCCCCATCTTACGCAAACCTCTTTATGGGTTTTTTCGAGGAACACCATGGTCTACTGTCCCATCCAAGAATCCCTTATTATCAGAGATATATTGATGATATTATTTTCATATGGGAAGGGGGTGTTGATGAATTAGAAACTTTTGCAAAAAATCTAAATGCAAACCAATGGGGTCTCGGTTTCAGTATAGAACATAACCCTCGAGAAGCCATTTTTTTAGATATTCATTTGAGTATAAAAAACGACAAGATCATCACCAAAACTCATTTTAAACAGGTGGACGCAAACAGCTACCTTAACTACAAAAGTTGCCACCACTGTAAATGGAAGAACAACATACCATTCAGTCAGATGAAGAGATTGAGGAGAAATTGCTCGGACAACCAGACCCTAAAGAAACAACTAAACACTCTTTGTCAAAGGTTCACTGAAAAAGGTTATCCTAAAACTCTAATCAAAGAATCTGAAAAAAGATCTTTGTCACTCCGCCAGATCGACACCCTCCTACCCAAAGTAAATATAAATATAGATAAAAATAAAAATAAAAACACTAACACCGAGAATAAGACCCAGTTGATTCTGATCACAAGATTCAATGTGAGACATGTGGCAATCCGGCAAATTATGAAGAAACACTGGGGAATATTACAAAAGGACCCCATTTTAAAACATATACTTCCCCCAGTGCCAGGCCTAACATTCAGAAGGGCTCAAACCCTGAAAAATATAGTTGCACCTTCTTGCCCCAAAATTTTAGATAAGGAAAAGGCCACTAAAATAACAAACCCATTAGAAAAGGGGGCCTTTAGCTGTAAAATAAAGAAATGTAAATGTTGTGGAATGATTAAGGATAAGACCAAAACCATCAATGTCCCACGTTCTGGGGAAGTCATCACATTGAGGCACTCTATGAGTTGCGGATCTCGGAATATAATCTATTTGCTTACATGCCCGTGCAATTCGTTATATATTGGGAGAACTACCCAAACCCTTAGGGAAAGGATGAATGAGCATCGCTCAAACATCAATCGCAAAGTTCTTACCCACAGCGTTTCCAGACATTTCTTTGAACACCACAATAGTGATCCTTCCTTGTTGAAAGTCACTCCTGTTGAATGGGTTCCCCATTCATTCCAACAGCTGGCTCGAAAAGAAATGTTCTGGATCTATAAATTTAATACGCTGGTTCCCTTTGGCCTAAACGAAGCCCTTGAATATACAAATTACTAACAGATTATTAACTACAAATTATTTATTCATTCACGAACATCCTTTTTATGTAAGTTTTTTATGTATGTTTTTATATATATTTTTTATATATGTTTTTGATATGTATGTGTTTGTGTATGTGTGTATGTATGTATATGTATAGATGTTTGTGTGTATATATACATATATACATATATGTGCATAGATTTTATATATGTGCATCTCTTGGAATGCGGTTTTTCAGTGACATCTTTTAGTGACATCTTTTAGTGACATTCTAATAGTGAGATTTTCATGGAATTTTATTATCCATATATTTTTATATATACTTCTAAAAATCTATCTCCCTTTATTTATTTATAAATTTGCCCCATTCTTCTTTTTATGCTCTAGTAATCAAGAATAGTTTAGTTTCTGTTCTAACCATATAATTATTTCTATTTTGGCATGCACAGCCTTCTATACACTATATGACCATAAGCCCCTCCCCCTTTTTTTCCTTACTCCCCCTTTAGAATAATAACATGATCATCCCCTATATAATTTGGCTACAAGATCAGTAAGATCTTGCTAACCAGCCCCTAAATCGATATTGTAAACAACATGAACCTTTTACCCATCACATCGCCACATAAGACAGCCCGTGGAACATCACTATCGGGTGCGTTCCACTGTGGAACGCACGGGCACTTCCGGTTTAGTCCGAAACCGGAAGTATGATCGTAAAATAGCCACAAATAGATCTGATTCCCTTTTTGGAAAGCCACTCTCCCCCATTATATTAGTTATATATCTGCTCTGTTTGTTTATGATGATCTGTCCATCTGTCTAATGCGTTCCACTGTGGAGCGCATCACCACTTCCGGTCCACACAGGAACCGGAAGTGATGTCTCTATTACTAACGTGAATCTGTTTGTTTGCTATGTCTATCCCCTATATATAGACAGCAATTGTAATACTGTATATACTGCTGCTCCTGAGGAAGGGGTGTTTGATAGACCCCGAAACGCGTTGAGCCCACCTATTGCCTGTATTTCGAATAAAGGAAGTCACAAGAAGATCCCAGTGTGGACCTGCTGCTTCATCCTACCATTCTACTTGCGATCCAGGCGAGGGGGGAATATCCAATAGGTGTCTTGAGTTTTATCCTACTGGATTCCTCCCTGGTGAAGTAAGTTTGATTTACTGTGGGGCTTATTGCCATACGTAACATTTTACGGAGGTATCATTATAAAGCCCTCCATTCATGTGTGGACCTGCTGCTTCCCCTTACCATTTTACCTGCGATCTAGGCTAGGGGGGAACACCCAATAGGTGCCTTGAGCTTTATCCTATTGGCTTCCTCCCCAGTGAAGTAAGTCTGACTTTACTATTGAACTTATTGCCGTGTGTAAAATAATTTTACGGAGGAATCATTATAAAGCCCTCCAATCAGGGTGTATATCCCGCACCTTTTATGTTTGCGTACTTTTCTGTTTACATATTTACCTGTATGGTCGCTCTCTACTTCATCTACTACTAGCGAGTCCCATTTATTTTACAATATAACAGTCTCCATCAGCAACTATTATACGTTTAGGGGTGCGTGGCGCCGGACACCTTCTTTCTTTTTCTGGTGGCTAAGGTTGTATTTTTTCCTGCTTTCTATTTCACCTCCACAATATGCCATCTTGCCACACTGTGGCCTCCTGATGCTGCTGCCACCTCCGCACACTGTCATTGTGTCACTCTGTGGCCTCCTTATGCTGTCGCTACCTCCACACTGTCATTGTGCCACTCTGTGGCCTCCTCCTGATGCTGCTGCCGCCACCTCCACACTCTGTCATTGTACCACTCTGTGGACTCCTGATGCTGCCGTCACCTCCACACTATGTCACCTTGCCACTCTGTGGTATACTGATGCTGCCGCCACCTCCACACTATGTCACCTTGCCACTCTGTGGTCTCCTCATGCTGATGCCACCTCCAAACTCTGTCATTGTATCCCTCTGTGGCCTCCTAATGCTGCAGCCACCTCCACATTGTCACCTTGCCACTCTGTGGCCTCCTCATGCTGCTGCTGACACCTTCACACTGTCATTGTGCCACTCTGTGGCCTCCTCATGCTTCTTACACCTAACCACTATGTCATAGGGCTTCTCATGCTGTTCCCATTCTTCCCACTTCATGACTGGGTCAATATTTTGCCTTTCGCACAATGGATTCTCTCTGTGTAGCTGCTGTAAGGCCTGTATGGTCCAATCAGAATTGGCTTATGAATTGGTAGCCAAAAGCAGGAGTGGGTACGAAATACAGAAGACATGCAAATATTCCATTCACGTGTCATCTCTGTTTTGGATCCAACTTACAGCTGACACCCTCTCCACTCTGTCGGTGGGGCTCTATTTGTATAAGCGTTTAATAGAACAGGTTCTGTAGATATCTATGTGGAATCAGCTGACGACGGTGTAAAAGGAGTGTGCATCTTCTTGGCGCTAACATCGACCTGTAAGGCTGAGTTCATACTTGAGTTATATTGCCAGTTGTAGCCCCGTAACTGCCCAAATAAGTGGTGTGCAGTGATTCTAAGAGCGATGCCTGTCATCTGCATGTCATATGGACTCACAGTATTATTTCACTACCAAAGCAGATTCCCTATGCATGTTATTGCAAGGCACAGTGTTCTACACCACTATAAAGGCTCTCTGCAGCCAGGAAATAGGCTTTATTTTACATAATTCGCCGCAAATAAATGCGGCTCGAACCAAATTTTTCCCAAGAAATTAGTTGAACCCACGAATCGAATTTTTGAAAAATTTACTCATCTCTAGAAAATATTATATATACAGTATATATATATATATATATATATACATATATATATATACACACTCACCTAAAGAATTATTAGGAACAACTGTTCTATTTCTCATTAATGCAATTATCTAGTCAACCAATCACATGGCAGTTGCTTCAATGAATTTAGGGGTGTGGTCCTGGTCAAGACAATCACCTGACCTCCAAACTGAATGTCAGAATGGGAAAGAAAGGGGATTTAAGCAATTTTGAGCGTGGCATGGTTGTTGGTGCCAGACGGGCCGGTCTGAGTATTTCACAATCTGCTCAGTTACTGGGATTTTCACGCATAACCATTTCTAGGGTTTACAAAGAATGGTGTGAAAAGGGAAAAACATCCAGTATGCGGCAGTCCTGTGGGCAAAAATGCCTTGTGGATGCTAGAGGTCAGAGGAGAATGGGCCGACTGATTCAAGCTGATAGAAGAGCAACGTTGACTGAAATAACCACTCGTTACAACCAAGGTATGCAGCAAAGCATTTGTAAAGCCACAACACGCACAACCTTGAGGCGGATGGGCTACAACAGCAGAAGACCCCACCGGGTACCACTCATCTCCACTACAAATAGGAAAAAGAGGCTACAATTTGCACAAGCTCACCAAAATTGGACTGTTGAAGACTGGAAAAATGTTGCCTGGTCTGATGAGTCTCGATTTCTGTTGAGACATTCAATTGGTAGAGTCCGAATCTGGTGTAAACAGAATGAGAACATCTATCCATCCTCTGATGGCTAGTTCCAGCAGGATAATGCACCATGTCACAAAGCTCGAATCATTTCAAATTGGTTTCTTGAACATGACAATGAGTTCACTGTACTAAAATGGCCCCCACAGTCACCAGATCTCAACCCAATAGAGCATCTTTGGGATGTGGTGGAACGGGAGCTTCGTGCCCTGGATGTGCATCCCTCAAATCTCCATCAACTGCAAGATGCTATCCTATCAATATGGGCCAACATTTCTAAAGAATGCTATCAGCACCTTGTTGAATCAATGCCACGTAGAATTAAGGCAGTTCTGAAGGCAAAAGGGGGTCCAACACCGTATTAGTATGGTGTTCCTAATAATTCTTTAGGTGAGTGAATATGTCTTACTATATATAATACAACGCAGAAATCTATGTCGGTACGTCTTCATACAGTTAAAAAAAATTTTTTTGCAGTTTGGGAAAATAGAATAAGTGTCTCTTAGAATATACAGCGTCGCGGACTTATATATCTTTGAGTGATAACATGAAATACTAGGCAGAAATCTGTGTCAGTGCATCTCAACACAGTTTAAATTAATTTTTTGGGGGTTGAAGTTTGGGAAAATAGCATATACCTGTGTCTTATAACAACATGGTAGTGGACAATTACATTTCTGTTTGATAATGTGAAATATTATGCAGAAATCTATGTTGTTGCATCCCTACACAGTTGAATTTTTATTTTATTTTAGTCTGTGAAAATAGCATACCTGTCTCTTACAATACACAGGGTAGCGGACGATTATATCTCTGGGTGATAATGTGAAATACTAGGCAGAAATCTGTATTGCTGCATCACCACACAGTTGAAATAAAAACATTTTTGTTGTGTCTTACAATACACGGGGTAGTGGACAATTATATCTCTGAGTGATAACGTGAAATACTACAGAGAAACCTGTGTTGGCACATCTCCACACAGTTGAAATATCATTTTTTTTCGGTTGAAGTTTGGGAAAATAGCATATAAGCGTGTCTTACAATACATAGGGTGGCAGACAATTATATCTCTGAATGATAAAGGGAAATACAATGCAGAAAACCATGTCGGTGCATCTCAACACAGTTGAATTTTGTTTTATTTTCAGTTGAAGTTGGTGAAAATAGCATTCAAGTGTCTTACAATACACAGGATAATGGATCATTAAATCCCTGATTGATAACGTGAAATAGTGGGCAGAAATCCATGTTGGTGGATCACTACATAGTTGAAATTTTTCAAAATATCAGAAGTGTCTCTTACAATACACAGGGTAACAGACACTGAGAGATGCAGGAGCTGCTGCGCCAGACTGTACCACTACATTAGCTCCACGGTTTTCCCAGGCTACTTCATGGTGACGCTGCATGTGTTGACACAGAGCCGTGGTGCCAAGCAGCCTGGCATGTTTCACCTTCTGCCCACAGATTCTACAAATGGCCATGCTGACGTCCTTTGACGGCTTGATAAAAAATACCCACACTGCCGAGTAGGGCATTTTTCCCCCACCACTCCATGCTGACTGCGTGCTGCTGCTGCCTCCATGAACCCGTGCACCACTAGTTCTTTCTGGACAGGTAGGCTCCTGAGTAGCAAACGGTCTACACTAGGCACGTTTGACTCCAGACTCTACTACCACCCTGCTGACACACGGCCACGCTAGAACCCTGCTGGTTCAGCCGCTGCCTCACACGAAAGCTGCCACCTTCATCCCGTGATGATGAGGATGAAGCCCCCTCTTCACCCGGCTCCCACATGTGATCGGCTAAATCATCATCCACTGCTGTCTGTATGTCACTGATGTCACCCTCACTAGTCTCAGGGCCGCGTGCATGACTGCTCACAACACCTGCTCCCACGAGACTCTCATTGTTGCTACTTTCCCGCCTACCAGAGGAAGCAGCAGATCTCTCCTCCAGATCTTGGCTGGGAAGTAGCTGCTGACTGTCCTCTAGAAGATAATCCTTACTGAAAAACAGAGCCGAGCTGATGGCATGCAATACTTCCTGAGCAGAAGGAACAGAAAATGAAAGAGGCAGGTTCAGGACAGGTGGGGGCACAGATCTTGTTCTTCGGCCATGCCAACTAAGCGTAGTGTCAAAGGAATCCACTGACACCTGGCTAGGGGTGTCTGATGTCACTTGAGGTGATATTGACGACTGAGTCAACCACTCAAGGACAGCTGGGTTGCTGGTCAAAACATGACCACTGAATGGTAGTGGCAGCTCTGGCCTGTTGCTACAACTGCTGCTACCACCCCCTTCTTTTGCTGCTACATTTGCCAGCTCCAGAAACATTTTGGCAGCTACACGTTACCTTAGAAGGACATGTCACCTGTCTGTCAGACATACTGTACTGTAGCAGTAACTGTAAGTCCCCCCAAAAAGAAAAACACTAGCTAATTACTGGTTGTGGGGTCGCAGGGGCTAAATTAAATCATATACACCAAATCATAATAAGGGACCCCCCACTAATAAATACAAAACCAATGTAAATTATAACAACATTATTAGTTTACATCAAAATTATAAGCATATAAAATCAATCACAACAGCGGCATGCACATATTTAGAAAAAGGAGGATACAATGGTCCTATGATGAAAGGGCCTAATTCATCTTAATAACATGCTCAAATTGGTCATGTAATCATATGGGTACACAGAAATAAATATAAAGTGCAAATGGCTGCAGATGTAGAAGCGCGAGCAATCAGTATTTTCCATAGCGTGACTAGCGAATCGCGACTTCTATTATTTCACAAACGAACTGTAAAAGCAATACACAACATGGCCATTAGATGGCAGTGTTAAACTAAAGAACAAAATGACACCACACTATGCACGATCCTCCTCCGCAACCGTTCTCCACACGTCTGAATCAGTAGCTGGTTGTACCGGCGGCTACAGCTATGGCGAACCTGTCCCAATGTCTGGATGACTTGCCCCTGGGCTTCCGCTACCCCGCCATGCCCCCGACCCTGTACAGTGAGGCCCAGCACCTGGCACTAAAGGAGCTCCTGTCCCGGGGTCCTGAGGCGCTGACAGTCTTCCTGCAGATGGAGCGGGTGTCGGGCTTCCTGTTGGAGCCTGAAGTGGCGGATATCCTTAGCTCTGATGCCGCCATCCAGTGGCTTATGGACTATGGACTATGGATTATGGACTAACTTTTGGTTTATAATATTTGCGGTATCTATCCACAATATATAGGCTCCTCATAACTACACTCACCTAAAGAATTATTACGAACACCTGTTCTATTTCTCATTAATGCAATTATCTAGTCAACCAATCACATGGCAGTTGCTTCAATGCATTTAGGGGTGTGGTCCTGGTCAAGATAATCTCCTGAACTCTAAACTGAATGTCAGAATGGGAAAGAAAGGTGATTTAAGCAATTTTGAGCATGGCATGGTTGTTGGTGCCAGACGGGCCGGTCTGAGTATTTCACAATCTGCTCAGTTACTGGGATTTTCACGCACAACCATTTCTGGGGTTTACAAAGAATGGTGTGAAAAGGGAAAAATATCCAGTATGCGGCAGTCCTGTGGGCGAAAATGCCTTGTGGATGCTAGAGGTCAGAGGAGAATGGGCCGACTGATTCAAGCTGATAGAGGAGCAACGTTGACTGAAATAACCACTCGTTACAACCGAGGTATGCAGCAAAGCATTTGTGAAGCCACAACACGCACAACCTTGAGGCGGATGGCCTACAACAGCAGAAGACCCCACCGGGTACCACTCATCTCCACTACAAATAGGAAAAAGAGGCTACAATTTGCACGAGCTCACCAAAATTGGACTGTTGAAGACTGGAAAAATGTTGCCTGGTCTGATGAGTCTCGATTTCTGTTGAGACATTCAATTGGTAGAGTCCGAATTTGGCGTAAACAGAATGAGAACATGTATCTATCCTCTGATGGCTACTTCCAGCAGGATAATGCACCATGTCACAAAGCTCGAATCATTTCAAATTGGTTTCTTGAACATGACAATGAGTTCACTGTACTAAAATGGCCCCCACAGTCACCCGATCTCAACCCAATAGAGCATTTTTGGGATGTGGTGGAACGGGAGCTTCGTGCCCTGGATGTGCATCCCTCAAATCTCCATCAACTGCAAGATGCTATCCTATCAATATGGGCCAACATTTCTAAAGAATGCTATCAGCACCTTGTTGAATCAATGCCACGTAGAATTAAGGCAGTTCTGAAGGCAAAAGGGGGTCCAACACCGTATTAGTATGGTGTTCCTAATAATTCTTTAGGTGAGTGTATATTGGTCATTTGTACAATATACAATTACTGTTCTGAATATATATAAAATATTATGAGCTATTGAGGGGTATTATATGTAGAGATGGCCTTGCGGTTCGCCCAGCGGTCGTTTCGCGGTGAACTTTGCTTGGTCGCGGTTCGCTAAACAAGCGAACATATGGCGATGTCCGCCGGCACCATATTCTTTTGCATTGTGCCGAACTTTGACCCATGACACATCCATCAGGTGGGATGTATTGTGCAGCAGTTGTGTGCGGTTCTGCTGAGATATCACAGCTAGATAGAGGGACAAACGCTATTGGAATAACTAATTGCAACTGGTGTGATATACCTGTTGCCCCCCCCCCCAAAAAAAAATCATTGAGGGGTGTGATATACCTATAATATACCTTCTAACATAGAAAGTATATTATAGTACATTTGTATTGTGCAGCAGTTGTGTGCGGTTCTGCTGAGATACCGCAGCTAGATAGAGGTACAAATGCTATTGGAACAACTAATTGCAACTGGTGTGATATACCTATAATATACCTTTTAACATAGAAAGTATATTATATTGGATTTGTATTGTGCAGCAGTTGTGTGCGGTTCTGCTGAGATATCGCAGCTAGATAGAGGGACAAACGCTATTGGAATAATTCATTGCAACTGGTGTGATATACCTGTTGCCCCCCCCCCCCCAAAAAAAAAAAACTGATTGAGGGGTTTGATATACCTAAAAAATACCTTCTAACATAGAAAGTATATTATACTGCATTTGTATTGTAGAGCAGTTGTGTGCGGTTCTGCTGAGATATCACAGCTAGATAGAGGGACAAACGCTAATGGAATAACTAATTGCAACTTGTGTGATATACCTGTTGCTCCCAAAAAAAAACTTATTAAGGGGTGCGATATACCTGCTTCCACAAAATACTGATTAAGGGGTTTGATATATCTGCTTCCACAAAATACTGATT
Source organism: Bufo bufo (assembly GCF_905171765.1). Taxonomy (NCBI): domain Eukaryota; kingdom Metazoa; phylum Chordata; class Amphibia; order Anura; family Bufonidae; genus Bufo; species Bufo bufo. Next base: position 541,016,199 of record NC_053391.1, on the reverse strand, counting down.
GAGGGGTGTGATACACCAGCTTCCACAAAATATTGATTGAGGGGTGTGATACACCGGCTTCCACAAAATATTGATTAAGGAGTTTGATATAATGGCTTCCAGCAAATAATCTTTAAGGGGTTCTATATACCTGTTTCCACAAAATACTGATAGAGGGGATTGATATACCGGCTTCCACCAAATATTGATTGAGACCTGTGATACACCGGCTTTCACCAAATATTGATTAAGGGGTTTGATATACTAGCTTCCAGAAAATACTCATTAAGGGGTTCTATATACCTCTTTCCACAAAATACTGATACAGGGTATTGATATACCGGCTTCCACCAAATATTGATTGAGGCCTGCTATACACCAGCTTCCACCTATCTGCACCTTCTTCACTCTCTGCTATGTCCACACCCAAAGACACCACCATTACCTCCACCACCATATCCCCTCCGATCGAGTCAGAGATATTATTTTCCCATCCATTTCAAGACCTTACTGATGCGCAGCCATTCTTGGCAACTGATCAGGAAGAGGAGGTATCAACGGTCGCCACCCAGCAGTCTGACGACAGTACCCAGATGAGCCCAAGGAGAGTGGTCCCCGCTGTTGCTGCCTACTGCAAGATCTCTAATGTCAGTGGTGGTGAAGGGGACGATGATGACATGTCTATGGATGTCACGTGGGTGCCCACAACAGAGGAAGAGGAGGTGAGTTCAGAGGGAGAGACGGAGCAGCAGATAGGGAGGAGAAGGAGGAGAAGCAGGCAGAACTTACAGTGCACAGGAAGCAAAAGCAGACTGCTAATGTATCTGGAACCATCCACCATGTACGGTCACATCTGGCGCTCCCAGGATGCTGCTTTTTTACTGCCCACTGGGTAAACCTTCTGACGACCGTAAAGCATTCAACCCGTGGCACCTGTGTGGATTTGGTGTTACCGCTAAGGATTGCATGCAGGCCTGCCTCTTCTTCTCCTCCTCCTACTCGATCCTCCATCTCCTCCTTGGCTGACTCCTCCTTTTCCACTGCTACCGCCTCTTCCGCTGCACCCCCCAAGCTCCCCAGAACATATTCACCGTGCCAGGTGAGACGTTACCATGCTGTGCTGCGGCTGTTGTGCCTGGAAGCCTAGAGCCACACCGGTCTAGTGCACTGCTTTCAGCTCTGCGGTCACAGGCCGATCAGAGGCTAACCCCGCTCAATTTGACAGTTGGTAAAGTGGTGTGCGACAATGGTGCCAATCTGCTGAGCGCGCTGAAACAGGATAAAATGACACACGTGCCGTGCATGGCACATGTCCTGAACTTAGTTGTGCAGCAATTTGTTGCCAAATACCCCAGGGTCCAGGACGTCTTGCAGCAGGCCAGGATAATCTCTGGCAATTTTAGAAGATCTTACAGGGCCATGGCTCGCCTTGTTGACATTCAGCGGCGACACCACTTGCCCATCAGACGTCTGATTTGTGACAGCCAGATGCGTTGGAACTCCACCTTGTATATGCTTGATAGGCTGCTCCAGCAGAAACGTGTCATTAACGTCTACCTGTACGAATTCTGCGGCAGGACAAGTTGTGGGGAGATTGTTTTTTTTTCACCGTGCCAGTGGCTGCTCATGCGGGACACATGCAAACTTCTGCGGCCATTTTATGAGATCACCAAACTGGTCAGTCACAGCCAGGGCGCCATCAGTGACATGGTACCTTACGCCTTCTTTCTGGAGCGTGCATTGCATCGTGTCATTGATCAAGCCATCGACGAGCAGGAGCAAAAGGATGAGGAAGTCACAATGCTGGATAAATTCCCAGTGGGGGCTACTCCATCTGAGACAAGTCAACAGGAGTCTGAAGAGGAGTCAGAGGAGGATGGTGCCGGGGCGGAGGAGGAGCAAGAAGATCATGCTTTAAACTTTTCTGGGATCCCTGGTGTTGTCCGTGGCTGGGGAAAGGAGATCAAGGATTACATTATCCTGGACAATGAGCAGGAGCCAGGTCACTCCACCGCTTCCAGTTTAGTGCAAATGGGGGCCTTCATGCTCTAGTAATTGAAGAGGAACCCCTCTAGAAAAAGCATAAAGGCAAGGACCAGTACTGGGTGGCAACGTACTTAGACCCCCAGTACAAAAACAAAATTGTGGATATGTTACTAGCATCACAGACGGCTGTCAGAATGCAGCACTTCCAGGCCTTGCTTCGAGAAATGCATTCTGCTTTTGCGGGAGCTGGCAGAGGAATTTCCTCTCACAGAGAAACAGTTGCGTTTACCAATCCAACAATGCATGCAAGAAGAAGGCGGTTTGAAGATGTGTTGGTCACTTCGGATCTGAAATCATTCTTTCAGCCAACCTATTGACAGCCGCCCTCCGGATCCAGCCTCAGGGAACGCCTAGAACGACAGGTGTCCAACTACATCGGGTTAACAGCTGATGTGGACGCTCTGAGAAACGAGGAACCCCTTGACTTGGCTTGACCTGTGGCCAGAGCTGGCACAATTTGCCATGCAACTCTTGGCTTGCCCCTTGTCCAGTGTCCTGTCTGAAAGGCCGTTTAGCGCAGCAGGGGGGATCGTCGATAAGCACACTCACCCTGCTCACGACAGTGTGGACTACCTCACATTTCTAAAAATGAATAAGGCATGGATCTCTGAGGAATTCAACACATGACGAGTCGACCACGTTTAATTGAATTTCCTCATGACAGCCCACACATATCCGCCACCACACAGAACAAATAATGGTCCCTGTCTTAGGTAAATACAGTGGCATAAAAGGCTTTTTCTGTCCGGTAAATGCCTAATGTTTTGGGCCTAGGAGGAATTCAACACCTGTGACAACCACGTTTTTCAACTATTATCATTAGGGATTTTTTCAAGAGGGGGGATTTCGTTAGCCATGTTTTTAATCCAATTTTATATTTTTAGTTCTTTTAAACATATGTATTTGACTTGTATTTGTACTGGCCTTCAGTAAAATTGATATCCATTGACCGTCTAAAACAGGCATCCTCAAACTGCGGCCCTCCAGCTGTTGTAAAACTACAACTCCCACAATGCCCTGCTGTAGGCTGATACCTGTAGTCTGTTCGGGCATGCTGGGAGTTGTAGTTTTGCAACAGCTGGAGGGCCACAGTTTGAAGATGCCTGGTCTAAAAGAACTCCAGCCACATAATCACTTGATCTTTTCTGTACGGTGAATGCATAATTTTTGGGGCCTGTAGTACACTGGCCTGCTGTAAAATTTATATCCAATGACCGTGTAATCTACCTCCAGCCACATACTTACTTGTTCTTTAATTTACGCTGAATGCATAATTTTTGGGGCCTGTAGTCCACTGGCCTGCTGCAAAATTGATATCCAATGACTGTGTAATCTACCTCCAGCCATATACTTACTTGTTCTTTTATTTACACTGAATGCATCATTTTTAGGGCCTGTAGTCCACTGGCCCGCTGTAAAATTGATATTCAATGATCATGTAATCTACCTCCAGCCACATACTTGTTCTTTTCTGTACGGTGAATGAATAATTGTTGAGGCCTTGGAGGAATTCAACACCAGTGACGACCACATATTATCAAATTTTAACTATTATCATTAGGGTTTTTTTTTAAAGGAGGGGGGATTTCGTTAGCCATGTTTTTAATCCAATTTTATACTTCTAGTTCTTTTAAACATGTGTATTTGACCTGTATTTGTACTGGCCTGCAGTAAAATTGATATCCATTGACCATGTAATATACCCCCGGCCACATAATCACTTGATCTTTTTGTCCGGTGAATGCCTAATGTTTGGGGCCTGTAGTCCAGTGACCTACAATGACATTTTTATCCATTGACCGCATAATGTACCTCGAGCCACATAATCATAATTTCTTTTATGTCAGGTGAATGCCTAATTTTTATGGCCCGTACTCCCGTGGCCTAAAATAAAAAAAATTATTCCGACAGGGCACATTTCAGAGAATTTCCCTTTAAAACGCATAAAAATGTCATCTGATTAAGACACATATTTTATGTTGGAATTTTTGTCATTGATCCCCCTCTAGTATTTAACTGTCCATGTTGTGGAACTATTTATGCACTTCTACTAAGTATTTGGTGGCTGCAAATATGAGCTGAAGGTTTTTCAGGTTCGCCTGATATTAAAGTAAATAGGGCCCGCCACAAACTTGCGTTTCGCAAACATTTGATCGCGTTAGCACGATCGCGTTCGCGAACCGTCCCGGCCGATGTTCGCCCATCACTAACTACTAGCATGATCCGCCTCATGGCATCAAAGCACCGTAATAGGTGGGCCGAACGCCTGGGTCCACAATCTTTGTCTGTGGGTCACACCACTGCCTCCTCTTCCCTTGTGTTACTCGCTGACCAATCCCCTGTTAAAGGTACAGGCCCGTATGCCTCACGCCCTGCACCTGGACCTTCACAAACATCATCAGCGACCACATCCACTTCCGTGTCCTAGCACAGCATCCATATGTCCTTACCCCAGGCATTTCAACGCAAGCACAAATACCAAGCCACTCACCCACAGGCCATAGCACTAAATGCGCAGCTTTCTAAATTACTGGACCTGGAAATGTTGCCATTTAGGCTTGTGGACACTGAGGCATTCTGCAGCCTGATGTCGGCGGCTGTCCCATGTTAAGCAGTCCCCAGCTGCTTTTCAAGGTGTGCCGTGCCCGCCTTACACCTTACATGTGTCCCGTAACATCACACGTGCCCTGACCGACGCAGTTACTGGGAAGGTCCACTTAACCACGGACACATGGACAAGTGCATTTGGCCAGGGACGCTAGATTTCCCTGATGGCACACTGGGTGAACGCTGTGGAGGCCAGGAGAGAGTCGTACCCTGGGATGGCACAGGTGCTACCGACGCCAAGGATTACGGGCCATACGTCAATCAGGGTTTCCACCTCCACCTACGTTAGTGGCTCCAACTCCCACTTCTCCTCCTCCGCCTCCACTTCCACCCCCAAATTAAACACGTGCAGCACCAGGCAGTCATCAGTCGGTTTCTGGAAGCAGTGTAGCACTGCAGTGGGGAAGCGACAACAGGCCGTGCTGAAGATGATATGCTTAGGGGACAAACAGCACACCGCCGCAGAGCTGTGGCAGGGGATAAGAGACCAGACTGAGCTGTGGCTCTCGCCACCAACCTGGCATGGTTGTGTCTGATAATGGCAGTAACTTGGTGGTGGCTTTGGAGCTCGGCAAGCTCACACACATCCCATACCTAGCCCAAGTCTTCAACTTAGTGGTTCAGTGGTTTCTCTAAACTTACCCCATTTTGCCTGAGCTACTGGTGAAGGTGCACAGCGTGTGTGACGATTTCCGGAAGTCATCGACAGCTTCCGCTGGTCTGTCAACATTGCAGCAGAGCTTACAATTGCCAGCTCACCGACTGTTGTGCAACGTGAGTACCCGCTGGAACTCGACATTCCACATGTTGGCCAGGCTTTGCGAGCAGCAGAGGGCAGTAGTGGAATACCAGCTGCAACATGGTCGTCGCCTTTCCAGTAAGCTTCCGATCTTTACAAGCGAGGAGTGGGCATGGATGACATCTGTAAAGTTTTTAGAAACTTTGAGGAATCAACACAGATGGTGAGTGGCGATAACTAAAGTTGAGCGAACACCTGGATGTTTGGGTTCGAGAAGTTCGGCCGAACTTCCCGTAAATGTTCGGGTTCGGCATCCGAACCCAACCCGAACTTCGTCCCGAACTCGAACCCCATTGAAGTCAATGGGGACCCAAACTTTTCGGCACTAAAAAGGCTGTAAAACAGCCCAGGTAAGAGCTAGAGGGCTGCAAAAGGCAGCAACATGTAGGTAAATCCCCTGCAAACAAATGTGGATAGGGAAATGAATTAAAATAAAAATTAAAAAAATAAAAATTAACCAATATCAATTGGACAGAGGTCCCATAGCAGAGAATCTGGCTTCACGTCAGCAGAGAATCAGTCTCTTCATGCCATAGCAAAGAATCTGGCTTCATGTCAGCAGAGAATCAGTCTTTTCATGCCATAGCAGAGAATCTGGCTTCATGTCAGCGCAGAATCAGTCTTCATGTCATAGCAGAGAATCAGGCTTCACGTCACCCACCACTGGAACAGGCCACTGTCACACATTTAGGCCCAGGCACCCAGGCAGAGGAGAGAGGTCCCGTAACAGAGAATCTGGCCTTATGTCAGCACAGAATCTGTCTTCATGTCATAGCAGAGAATCAGGCTTCACGTCACCCACCACTGGAACAGGCCACTGTCACACATTTAGGCCCAGGCACCCAGGCAGAGGAGAGAGGTCCCGTAACAGAGAATCTGGCCATATGTCAGCACAGAATCAGTCTTCATGTCATAGCAGAGAATCAGGCTTCACGTCACCCACCACTGGAACAGGCCACTGTCACACATTTAGGCCCCCGGCACCCAGACAGAGGAGAGAGGTCCCGTAACAGAGAATCTGGCCTTATGTCAGCGCAGAATCAATCTTCATGTCATAGCAGAGAATCAGGCTTTACGTCACCCACCACTGGAACAGGCCACTGTCAAGCATTTAGACCCAGGCACCCAGGCAGAGGAGAGAGGTCCCGTAACAGAGAATCTGGCCTTATGTCAGCACAGAATCTGTCTTCATGTCATAGCACTGAATCAGGCTTCACGTCACCCACCACTGGAACAGGCCACTGTCACATATTTAGGCCCCGGCACCCAGACAGAGGAGAGAGGTCCCGTAACAGAGAATCTGGCCTTATGTCAGCACAGAATCAGTCTTCATGTCATAGCAGAGAATCAGGCTTCACGTCACCCACCACTGGAACAGGCCACTGTCACATATTTAGGCCCAGGCACCCAGACAGAGGAGAGAGGTCCCGTAACAGAGAATCTGGCCTTATGTAAGCACAGAATCAGTCTTCATGTCATAGCAGAGAATCAGGCTTCACGTCACCCACCACTGGAACAGGCCACTGTCAAACATTTAGGCCCCGGCACACAGACAGAGGAGAGGTTCATTCAACTTTGGGTTGCCCCGCAATATAATGGTAAAATGAAAATAAAAATAGGATTGAATGAGGAAGTGCCCTGGAGTAGAATAATATATTGTTAAGGGGAGGTAGTTAATATCTAATCTGCACAAGGGATGGACAGGTCCTGTGGGATCCATGCCTGGTTCATTTTTATGAACGTCAGCTTGTCCACATTGGCTGTAGACAGGCGGCTGCGTTTGTCTGTAATAACGCCCCCTGCCGTGCTGAATACACGTTCAGACAAAACGCTGGACGCCGGGCAGGCCAGCACCTCCAAGGCATAAAAGGCTAGCTCTGGCCACGTGGACAATTTGGAGACCCAGAAGTTGAATGGGGCCGAACCATCAGTCAGTACGTGGAGGGGTGTGCACAGGTACTGTTCCACCATGTTAGTGAAATGTTGCCTCCTGCTAACACGTTCCGTATCAGGTGGTGGTGCACTTAGCTGTGGCGTGTTGACAAAACTTTTCCACATCTCTGCCATGCTAACCCTGCCCTCAGAGGAGCTGGGCGTGACACAGCTGCATTGGAGACCTCTTGCTCCTCCTCTGCCTTCGCCTTGGGCTTCCACTGGTTCCCCTGTGACATTTGGGAATGCTCTCAGTAGCGCGTCTAACAACGTGCGCTTGTACTCACGCATCTTCCTATCACGCTCCAGTGTAGGAAGTAAGGTGGGCACATTGTCTTTGTACCGGGGATCCAGCAGGGTGGCAACCCAGTAGTCCGCACACGTTAAAATGTGGGCAACTCTGCTGTCGTTGCGCAGGCACTGCAGCATGTAGTCGCTCATGTGTGCCAGGCTGCCCAGAGGTAAGGACAAGCTGTCCTCTGTGGGAGGCGTATCGTCATCGTCCTGTGTTTCCCCCCAGCCACGCACCAGTGATGGGCCCGAGCTGCTTTGGGTGCCACCCCGCTGTGAACATGCTTCACCCTCATCCTCCTCCACCTCCTCCTCATCCTCGTCCTCCTCGTCCTCCAGTAGTGGGCCCTGTCTGGCCACATTTGTACCTGGCCTCTGCTGTTGCAAAAAACCTCCCTCTGAGTCACTTCGAAGAGACTGGCCTGAAAGTGCTAAAAATGACCCCTCTTCCTCCTCTTCCTCCTGGGCCACCTCCTCTTCCATCATCGCCCTAAGTGTTTTCTCAAGAAGACATAGAAGTGGTATTGTAACGCTGATAACGGCGTCATCGCCACTGGCCATGTTGGTGGAGTACTCGAAACAGCGCAACAGGGCACACAGGTCTCACATGGAGGCCCAGTCATTGGTGGTGAAGTGGGGCTGATCCGCAGTGCGACTGACCCGTGTGTGCTGCAGCTGAAACTCCACTATGGCCTGCTGCTGCTCGCACAGTCTGTCCAGCATATGCAAGGTGGAGTTCCACCTGGTGGGCACGTCGCATATGAGGCGGTGAGCGGGAAGGCCGAAGTTACGCTGTAGCGCAGACAGGCGAGCAGCGGCAGGGTGTGAATGCCGGAAGCGTGAACAGACGGCCCGCACTTTATACAGCAGCTCTGACATGTCGGGGTAGTTGCGAATGAACTTCTGCACCACCAAATTCAGCACATGCGCCAGGCAAGGGATGTGCGTCAAACCGGCTAGTCCCAGAGCTGCAACGAGATTTCGCCCATTATCGCACACCACCAGGCCGGGCTTGAGGCTCACCGGCAGCAACCACTCGTCGGTCTGTTGTTCTATACCCCGCCACAACTCCTGTGCGGTGTGGGGCCTGTCCCCCAAACATATGAGTTTCAGAACGGCCTGCTGACGTTTACCCCAGGTCGTGGCACGACCTTCATTCCATGTGGGGTCTAGGACCTCATCGTCCCCTGCATCGTCTTACACCCAGTCTTGACCCCTGACCTCCTGTTCAGTCTGCACACTGCAGAAAGACGCAGCAGTTGGCACCTGTGTTTCTTCATCATCAGAGACGTGCTGAGGTGGTATTCCCATGTCCTCATCATCAGGAAAAATAAGTGGTTGTGCGTTAGTGCATTCTATCTCTTCCACCCCTGGAGAAGGGCTAGGTGGATGCCCTTGGGAAACCCTGGCAGCAGAGTCTTCAAACAGCATAAGAGACTGCTGCATAACTTGAGGCTCAGACAGTTTCCCTGATATGCATGGGGGTGATGTGACAGACCGATTGGCTTGGTTTTCATGCGCCATCTGTGCGCTTTCTGCAGAAGACTGGGTGGGAGATAATGTGAACGTGCTGGATCCACTCTCGGCCACCCAATTGACTAATGCCTGTACCTGCTCAGGCCTTACCATCCTTAGAACGGCATTGGGCCCCACCAAATATCGCAGTAAATTCTGCTGGCTACTGGGACCTGAGGTAGTTGGTTCACTAGGACGTGTGGCTGTGGCAGAACGGCCACGTCCTCTCCCAGCACCAGAGGGTACACTAACACCACCACGACCATGTCCACGTCCGCGTCCGCGTCCCTTGTTAGATGTTTTCCTCATTGTTCCCGTTCACCACAATTTTGAGAATGGCAAATTTGGGAATAGTTTTTCAACCCAGAACAAAAACTGTGCTTTTACGGTCACTACAAATAATTTGACCAGCTAAAACAGTACAGATTTGGTTGAATAGAAATGTGAGGCCTATTTTTTTTGCGCTGTGTGACAGATATACCTTTAATCACAGAATTAGACTTGTATCTGCACGGTAGCGTGTGTGTTAAGTTTTTCTGAATGACACTATCAGCACCTTGAATCTAAGATATCCTTTTTGGGATAGATTTAAAGTAGGCCTGATATAGCAGAAACTACTTATTTTGAGAATCACAAAATTTGGAATAGTTTTTCAACCCAGAACAAAAACTGTGCTTTTACGGTCACTACAAATAATTTGACCAGCTAAAACAGTACAGATTTGGTTGAATAGAAATGTGAGGCCTATTTTTTTTGCGCTGTGTGACAGATATACCTTTAATCACAGAATTAGACTTGTATCTGCACGGTAGCGTGTGTGTTAAGTTTTTCTGAATGACACTATCAGCACCTTGAATCTAAGATATCCTTTTTGGGATAGATTTAAAGTAGGCCTGATATAGCAGAAACTACTTATTTTGAGAATCACAAAATTTGGAATAGTTTTTCAACCCAGAACAAAAACTGTGCTTTTACGGTCACTACAAATAATTTGACCAGCTAAAACAGTACAGATTTGGTTGAATAGAAATGTGAGGCCTATTTTTTTTGCGCTGTGTGACAGGTATACGTTTAATCACAGAATTAGACTTGTATCTGCACGGTAGCGTGTGTGTTAAGTTTTTCTGAATTACACTATCAGCACCTTGAATCTAAGATATCCTTTTTGGGATAGATTTAAAGTAGGCCTGATATATATAGCATAAACTATTTATTTTGAGAATTGCAAATTTTGGAATAGTTTTTCAACCCAGAACAAAAACTGTGCTTTTACGGTCACTACAAATAATTTGACCAGCTAAAACAGTACAGATTTGGTTGAATAGAAATGTGAGGCCTATTTGTTTTGCGCTGTGTGACAGATATACCTTTAATCACAGAATTAGACTTGTATCTGCACGGTAGCGTGTGTGTTAAGTTTTTCTGAATGACACTATCAGCACCTTGAATCTAAGATATCCTTTTTGGGATAGATTTAAAGTAGGCCTGATATAGCAGAAACTACTTATTTTGAGAATCACAAAATTGGGAATAGTTTTTCAACCCAGAACAAAAACTGTGCTTTCACGGTCACTACAAATAATTTGACCAGCTAAAACAGTACAGATTTGGTTGAATAGAAATGTGAGGCCTATTTTTTTTGCGCTGTGTGACAGGTATACGTTTAATCACAGAATTAGACTTGTATCTGCAGGGTAGCGTGTGTGTTAAGTTTTTCTGAATGACACTATCAGCACCTTGAATCTAAGATATCCTTTTTGGGATAGATTTAAAGTAGGCCTGATATATACAGCATAAACTACTTATTTTGAGAATTGCAAATTTTGGAATAGTTTTTCAACCCAGAACAAAAACTGTGCTTTCACGGTCACTACAAATAATTTGACCAGCTAAAACAGTACAGATTTGGTTGAATAGAAATGTGAGGCCTATTTTTTTTGCGCTGTGTGACAGGTATACGTTTAATCACAGAATTTGACTTGTATCTGCAGGGTAGCGTGTGTGTTAAGTTTTTCTGAATGACACTATCAGCACCTTGAATCTAAATTATCTGTTTTGGGATAGATTTAAAGTAGGCCTGATATATATAGCATAAACTACTTATTTTGAGAATTGCAAATTTTGGAATAGTTTTTCAACCCAGAACAAAAACTGTGCTTTTACGGTCACTACAAATAATTTGACCAGCTAAAACAGTACAGATTTGGTTGAATAGAAATGTGAGGCCTATTTTTTTTGCGCTGTGTGACAGATATACCTTTAATCACAGAATTAGACTTGTATCTGCACGGTAGCGTGTGTGTTAAGTTTTTCTGAATGACACTATCAGCACCTTGAATCTAAGATATCCTTTTTGGGATAGATTTAAAATAGGCCTGATATAGCAGAAACTACTTATTTTGAGAATTACAAAATTGGGAAAAGTTTTTCAACCCAGAACAAAAACTGTGCTTTCACGGTCACTACAAATAATTTGACCAGCTAAAACAGTACAGATTTGGTTGAATAGAAATGCGAGGCCTATTTTTTTTGCGCTGTGTGACAGGTATACGTTTAATCACAGAATTAGACTTGTATCTGCAGGGTAGCGTGTGTGTTAAGTTTTTCTGAATGACACTATCAGCACCTTGAATCTAAGATATCCTTTTTGGGATAGATTTAAAGTAGGCCTGATATATATAGCATAAACTACTTATTTTGAGAATTTCAAATTTTGGAATAGTTTTTCAACCCAGAACAAAAACTGTGCTTTTACGGTCACTACAAATAATTTGACCAGCTAAAACAGTACAGATTTGGTTGAATAGAAATGTGAGGCCTATTTTTTTTGCGCTGTGTGACAGATATACCTTTAATCACAGAATTAGACTTGTATCTGCACGGTAGCGTGTGTGTTAAGTTTTTCTGAATGACACTATCAGCACCTTGAATCTAAGATATCCTTTTTGGGATAGATTTAAAGTAGGCCTGATATAGCAGAAACTACTTATTTTGAGAATCACAAAATTTTGAATAGTTTTTCAACCTAGAACAAAAACTTTGCTTTTAAGGTCACTACAAATAATTTGACCAGCTAAAACAGTACAGATTTGGTTGAATAGAAATGTGAGGCCTATTTTTTTGCGCTGTGTGACAGATATACCTTTAATCACAGAATTAGACTTGTATCTGCACGGTAGCGTGTGTGTTAAGTTTTTCTGAATGACACTATCAGCACCTTGAATCTAAGATATCCTTTTTGGGATAGATTTAAAGTAGGCCTGATATAGCAGAAACTACTTATTTTGAGAATCACAAAATTGGGAAAAGTTTTTCAACCCAGAACAAAAACTGTGCTTTCACGGTCACTACAAATAATTTGACCAGCTAAAACAGTACAGATTTGGTTGAATAGAAATGTGAGGCCTATTTTTTTTGCGCTGTGTGAGAGATATACCTTTAATCACAGAATTAGACTTGTATCTGCACGGTAGCGTGTGTGTTAAGTTTTTCTGAATGACACTATCAGCACCTTGAATCTAAGATATCCTTTTTGGGATAGATTTAAAGTAGGCCTGATATAGCAGAAACTACTTATTTTGAGAATCACAAAATTGGGAAAAGTTTTTCAACCCAGAACAAAAACTGTGCTTTCACGGTCACTACAAATAATTTGACCAGCTAAAACAGTACAGATTTGGTTGAATAGAAATGTGAGGCCTATTTTTTTTTGCGCTGTGTGAGAGATATACCTTTAATCACAGAATTAGACTTGTATCTGCACGGTAGCGTGTGTGTTAAGTTTTTCTGAATGACACTATCAGCACCTTGAATCTAAGATATCCTTTTTGGGATAGATTTAAAGTAGGCCTGATATATATATCGCATAAACTACTTATTTTGAGAATTGCAAATTTTGGAATAGTTTTTCAACCCAGAACAAAAACTGTGCTTTTACGGTCACTACAAATAATTTGACCAGCTAAAACAGTACAGATTTGGTTGAATAGAAATGTGAGGCCTATTTTTTTTGCGCTGTGTGACAGATATACCTTTAATCACAGAATTAGACTTGTATCTGCACGGTAGCGTGTGTGTTAAGTTTTTCTGAATGACACTATCAGCACCTTGAATCTAAGATATCCTTTTTGGGATAGATTTCAAGTAGGCCTCATATAGCATAAACTACTTATTTTGAGAATGTCAAATTTGGGAATAGTTTTTCACCCCAGAACAAAAACTGTGCTTTTACGGTCACTACAAATAACTTGACCAGCTCAAACAGTACAGATTTGGTTGAATAGAAATGTCAGGTCTATTTTTTAGGCGCTGGGTGACGGGCTCAACTTGCCCCTGATGTAGTATTTGGCCAAAAAATAACCACACTATTGATGGTTAAATGCACTTGGGTGACACAGGCTCAGCCTGCACCTGATGTAGTATATGGCCAAAAATTAACCACACTGTTGATGGTTAAATGCACTTGGGTGACACAGGCTCAGCCTGCACCTGATGTAGTATATGGCCAAAAAATAACCACACTGTTGATGGTTAAATGCACTTGGGTGACACAGGCTCAGCCTGCACCTGATGTAGTATATGGCCAAAAAATAACCAGACTGTTGATGGTTAAATGCACTTCGGTGACACAGGCTCAGCCTGCAGATGATGTAGGATATAGCAAAAAATAACCACTCTATTGATGGTTAAAAGCACTTGATGGTAGCTTGTGCTGGTGCACCACAAGCCACGAAATGGCCGCCGATCACCCCAGAAAAAAGTGATCTAAAAACGCTCTGGGCAGCCTAAAAAAAGTGAGCAAGTCGATATTAGCACTTCAATGATCCACAGCTGGAGATCGATCACAGAATGAAGTCTTTTGGAGGAGTTAATCTGCCTAATCTCGCACTAACGTCGCAGCAGCAACCTCTCCCTATGCTTGAATCAGCAGAGTGACGTGCAGCGCTACGTGACCCAAGCTTATATAGAGGCTGGGTCACATGCTGCACTGGCCAATCACAGCCATGCCAATAGTAGGCAAGGCTGTGATGGCCTCTTGGGGCAAGTAGTATGACGCCTGTTGATTGGCTGCTTTGCAGCCTTTCAAAAAGCGCCAAGAAAGCACCGAACCCGAACACGGACTTTTACGAAAATGTTCGGGTTCGGATCCGTGTCACGGACACCCCAAAATTCCATACAAACCCGAACTATAAAGTTCGGGTTCGCTCATCCCTAGCGATAACGCTATTATCAGCGTAACCATCCCACTTCTGTGTCCACTCAAACACTTGCTGCTCACAATTAAGGACGACGCTTTGCATGTGAAAGAGGTGGAAATGGGGGAAGACATTACACAGGGTGATAGCCAGACCACGCTCAGTTTGTCTTCTCAGCACGAATTGGACGATGAAGAGGAGGAGGAGGAGCAGGAGACGTTTGACTCCGCTACAGAGGATAGTACCCATGGAAGTTTAATTCCATATGTTCAGCTTGGGTGGGCAGAAGAGGAGGAAGAGGATCAGGAGATTGAGAGTCATCCTTCTGATGACGACAGCGAAGTATTGCCTGTTGGTACTCTGGCACACATGGCTGACTTCATGTTAGGCTGCCTTTCACGCACGTTATACGCATTTTAGACAACACAAATTACTGGTTATTCACCCTTCTCGACCTCCGCTTCTCTCATTCCTCTGGTGGAGAGGGCGAGCATAACGGTGCAATACCAGAAGATCCTTGTTGATAAATTGCTCCAAAAAATTCCATCTGACAATGCTGGCGGCAGAGTCCGTAGTTCCTTGGCCAATCGAGGAGGGGAGACAAGAGGAACACACAGCAGTTCCAACAGAGGCAGGGCAAAACTCTCCAAAGCCTGGGACAGTTTCATGACACCCTGCCAGCAACCTCACCCTGATGCGCGGCCTAGTGTCACAAAGAGTGAAAAATTTTGGAAGATGGTGAAGGAGTACGTAGCAGACCGTGTCAGCATCCTCAATGATCCCTCAGTGCCTTACAACTACTGGGTGTCTAAGCTGGACAAGTGGCACGAAATGATGCTCTACGCCTTGGAGGTGCTGGCCTGCCCTGCCGCCAGCTTTTTGTCTGAGCGGGTATTTAGTGCTGCTGGTGGCATTATCTCTTACTTCCTACTCTCTTTTTTTTTTTTTTTTCTCCCCCCAATTTCTCCTGTCCGTTTGCATTCCGCATCATTTTATCTTACAGACATATTCATATCTCTGCACCCTTTCACATAAATTCTTCCACTCTTCAATATTTGGTGGTGCGTCCACTCCCCACTTTCTAGCCACTACTACCCGTGCCAGCATTAATCCTTTTACCCATTTCCTCTCACTTTCTCTATCGATGGCCAAATTCCCTCATGTCTCCAAGCACCGCTATTTAGATCTCCAATGGCGCAGTGCATCCAGTTGCTCTGGTTAGTTCCTGAAATACCTGAGTCCAATAGGCCTGCATAGGAAGACAGTGCCAGATCAAGTGAATAAAATCTGCATTGTTTACTCTACACTTCCACCACATTCGGTGGACAATGCAAAACTGTATCAACCGGAAATTACTTGATAAAGTGCTTCTTTTTATACTTTTATAAATATATCTCCAATCTAGAGTGTTAGACACCACTTCTAATGCCCATTTACTTTCACTATTGAACTTAGTCACCCCCCCCAGCCCCTTTTTAATTTTTTTCTGTGACATTAATATTTTAGTCCCAATATTTTGAAAACAGAATTCAGCGAATTCTGAGTGTTCAGTGACTAAATACTCTTTGTTCTCAGTTGAATCAAATGCGTGCTTAAGTCGAAAATATCTAAACCGTGTGAGAGTGTCTAGTTCTATATTAAGCCCCATTTCCTCTAGTGTCCTAAGCTTTCCGTTTACCTCAATCTGTGAAATAAACTTAATACCATTTTTTTCCCAAAATACATAATCATCTAACCTCTGAAACTCACCTAGATTTAGATTCCCCCAAATAGGGGTTATCTTTAATGTGTGTTTTATACCCAGTAATTTTTTAACATTAACCCATATCAAGTGAATCATATTACTAATTGGGCACTTCCTACCCTTTATTTTTAGAATCCCGGTTTCCAGGACACTCATCATATTATATTGGAGACCTTCAAACTCGCCCGCCAGAAAATGATGTAGTTTGTCATCCTCTGTCATTAACCACTGGAGCTGGGATGCATAATAATAGCCTCGAAAGCAGGGAACGGACAAACTACCATCTTCTTCATCTAGCCACGCTGCCGGTGGCATTATAACAGATAAGCGTATCCGCCTGTCATCTGAAAATGCTGACAGGTTGACTCTTATAAAAATAAACAAGGCCTGGATTGACCATGACTTCTCGACTCTACCAGAGGAAAGCTGATGAACATAAAGGCACTTTACATGTGTTGTTTATAAAGTACTGAATGCACTGTATTCCCATGCACCCCTTCCACCACAAACAACGGTATATGGTTGAATCTTCCTTTTCGTATCCTCTTTCTCCTCTTCCATCATATCAACATGCTTATCGGTGGCATATAATGCCCTCGCATATATGCCCTTTGCATATAATGTTTTACAGGGTCAGCTCAGCTGCAGGCCCTTGTATATAATTTTTTGGAGGGTCAGCTCACCAGCACGCCATCACCTACAGTGTTTTACAGGGTCAGCTCACCAACAGGCCCTCGCATATAATTTTTTAGAGGGTCATCTCACCAGCAGGCCATCGCATATAATGTTTTACAGGGTCAGCTTACCAGCAGGCCCTCGCATATAATTTTTTAGAGGGTCAGCTTACCAGCAGGCCCTCGCATATAATGTTTTACAGGGTCAGATCACCAGCAGGCCTTCACCTACAATCTTTTACAGGGTCAGCTCACCTGAAGGCCCTCGCATATAATTTATAGATGTCAGCTCACCAGCAGGTCCTCACCTACATTGTTTTATATGGTCAGCTCACCTAAAGGCCTTCACATATAATGTTTTACAGGGTCAGCTCCTCTGAAGGCCCTCGCATATAGTTTTTTACAGGGTCAGCTCACCAGCAGGCCTTCGCCTACAATGTTTTACAGGGTCAGCATCTCTGAAGGCCCTCGCATATAATTTTTTACAGGGTCAGCTCATCTGCAGGCCTTGGTCAGTCTCACTATCCAAGAGTCTGATCAACACAATCCTCACCGCCGGGGGTCACGTAACTAGTTATCGGAATTAACCAGACAAATCTCTCCACCAACTAAGAACGTCCATGCACCACCACCCACAAAATCGAGAAAGAGCTATCAATCTGTCAATCCTTTCCGTGTCCGGGCCGGGTGAGGTGTCCCATGTTGAGTCAAATTAAGCCGCAGGCTCCACTCCTGGTGGTGCCTTTCCGTCAATTCCTTTAAGTTTCAGCTTTGCAACCATACTCCCCCCAGAACCCAAAGACTTTGGTTTCCCGGAAGCTGCTTGGCAGGTCATGGGAATAGCGCCGCCGGATCACCGGTCGTCATCATTTATGGTCAGAACTACGACGGTATCTGATCGTCTTTGAACCTCCGACTCGTTTTTGATTAATGAAAACATTCTTGGCAAATGCTTTCGCCTTGTTTCGTCTTGCGCCGGTCCACGAATTTCACCTCTAGCGGCGCAATACGGATGCCCCGGCCGTCCTTAATCATGGCCCCAGTTCCGAAAACCAACAAAATAGAACCGGAGTCCTATTCCATTATTCCTAGCCGAAGTATTCAGGCGACCCGGCCTGCTTTGAACACTGTACATTTTTCCAATGGTCAGCTAAGCAGCAGGCACTCTCCCATAATTTTTTAAATGGTCAGCTCAACAGCAGGCTCTCAACCATAATGTTTTAGCGGGTCAGATCACCTGCAGCCCCTCACATATAATGTTTTACAGGGTCAGCTCACCTGCAGGCCCTCACCTAATTATACCTAATAGGTAAGTGGTAGCCATAGCTGTTTCTCAGGCTCCCTCTCCGGAATCAAACCCTGATTTCCTGTTACCCATGATCACTGTGGTTCACTCTGAAAATAACATCGAAAGTTGATAGAGCAGACATCCGAATGGATCGTCGACATCACAGGGACGTGCAATCGGGCCCAGGTTTTCTAGAGTCACCAAAGCGGCAGCGGGCCCTTGCCCATAATGTTTTAGATGTTCAGATCAGCAGGCCCTTGCTCCTAATGTTTTTGATGGTCACCAGCAGGCCATCAATCATAATTTTTCAAGGCTGTGTATGATGCCCTACTTTATGTGTAGCAAAGGGTGTATTGTAGTGCCGGTTCCTTGTAATTTTTGGCAGCCCTTTCACTTAGTGCACAGGCTTTATGAGTGTAGGAGTCCCACTACCTGAACAATTGTACCACAATGTGAATGAGGCCCTCCTTTATGTGATATACAGACTGCATTGAAGTGCCTCTTCCTTGTAATATTTGGCAGCACTTGCACTCTATATACAAGTAAATATACAGGAAAGAATGTTTCCTAACAAGTTTTCCTTTAAAATCGATTTTATCTTCGGTTTTGTGAGTATTATTGTCAGTCTATAAAAGTGGCGTACTACTCTGACAACATGGTTCCCAGCAGCGACCTGGGAATCCAAGATGCAACCAGACATCATCCCCATGCTGTTTCCGAACCATTTCGGTGGTGTTTCCATCAATTTCTGACCTTTTCCTATGAACCAGGCACCCTCCCCTCTTCAGAGCAAGGGGTACCTGGTTTAATACTCGGTTTCTCCTATTGACTTACATTATACTCGGGTGCTCGGTAGAGCACCCGAGTATCCTGATGTGTCCGGCCCGAGCCCCCGAGCACTATGGTGCTCGATCAACACTAATAAAGACCAATAATGGAATCACATGTTACAAACACACAGCATATAAACCTACAAAAAAACTGAGTCTTTTAATGGCCAAGAGTACATAAAACATGTCTATTGCTATCAGGAACTGCAGGTCAATTACCACTTATATGCAGAATTCTGCGAAATTAAAACCACCTGTGCCGAATGGGAGGAGTGCTGATACCAGTAATAAAGAAGAAATATTCAACATGCATATATCAGGGGGAGAAAAACAGAACTGGATCGCACATCCACAATGCTATGCTTAGATCTAATTAAACTCGCTTCTCAGCGCAATATTAAAATGTACAGCCCCCTATACTGCATGTTGTACAAGAAGCATTAGTGTACATTTTGATCAAAAGGCATATGCCCACTCACCACGTGTCACGGGTAATGGGGAAAACACCAAATACACACAACAACGTATGGACAACAATCTAGGCCTCTAAATCTAAGGAAGAGGGATGGTGACTTCCTAGCAATCTCTAGGCCTCTCCCTAACTTCTGCCAGTTCCTGAAGGTGGAAATACTCATACGCCAGATACCTAAAGTCCTGCTAAAACTGACGAGCCCTAGAATAGGGAGCAGGAGACGAGACTGCTGGTTCCTCCCCAGATGAAGGAACCCGCGTCTCCCTGAGACCTAGAAACAACACACAACAGAGAATAACAAACTGTGAAGGCAAAAAGTACTTAGCTTAGAGGAGTATGGCGAAGCAGGAGATCCAATACAACCAAGCTCTAGCAAGTCCAAGCAGAAAGTATCAACCGCATGGTTAGCAGTGTGAGGCGGACCTAAAAAGAGCCTAATCACTGATAACGAGCGGCACCTGAGGAGAGGTGAGATCCTGCCAAACAACAACATACATAGAGTAAAACAGAGAGACCTGTCAGACAGCCTCACGTGCAGCAAGTCTATCCGATCTTCTCACCTTTCTCAGAGGTGGGACCGTGACACCACACCAAGGCTGCCTCTTTGAGTGGGACCTACTCTGACAAAAAGGCGCAGCACAATGCGTGACAAAGCGGCACTTCCCTAGTAGGCGGCAGGACCCATGAGTCAAACAGCAACCCTGCTGTCTGACAATGACACCCATGGCACTGGGTCCCACCAACCCACCAGAACAGCGCCACAAAATCAAAGTCCACAATGCAGTACTGCACCATGTGAACAGTTGTCTAATACAACATGTCCATTGCTATCAGGAACTGCAAGTCAATTACCACTTATATGCAGACTTCTCCGAAATTAAAACCACCTGTGCCGAATAGGAGGAGTGCTGATACCAGTAATAAAGAAGAAAGATTCAACATGCATATATCAAGGGGAGAAAAACAGAACTGGATCCCATATCCATAATGCTATGCTTAGATCTAATTAAACTCTCTTCTCAGCGCAATATTAAAGTGTACAGCCCCCTATACTGCATGCTGTACAAGAGGCATTAGTGTACATTTTGATCAAACATAAACACCATAGTATATTCAGACAACAGACACATTTATAATTCATAATTTTAAAGTACATAGTGCCAAATGCATTGTAGCAAAAACTGTGCAAGAATCTGATAAAGAAAGGCTCAATATACCTCCTACATTAGAGCAAGCATGATCATGAAATAAAACAAAGCTTACCCATATATTACTGTCACCTAAGAAGGACCACACACCCTGACGCGCGTTTCGGCAACACACCTTCTTCTGGTTGCTGAATAAGGTGTGTTGCCGAAACGCGCGTCGAGGTGTGTGGGAGGTATATTGAGACTTTCTTTATCAGATTCATGCACAGTTTTTGCTACAATGCATTTGGCACTATGCACTTTAAATTTATGAATTATAGATATGTCTGTTATCTGAATATACTATGTTTTTTATATTGACCCCTCACAGTTTACATACTTGATGTATTGGTATTGTGTCCCTCAGCAGTACCACACTATAAGCTGAACAGGGATCAGCTTACACTTCTGGCAATCGGTCTTCTAACAGCATACAGCGAATCCCCCCAATAACGAGACAAGGCTTCGTGTTAAGGGTCAAGCAGTGGTCTGACTGTACTTCACGTACAGCCTCTTTTATTCATAAACCACAAACATAGTACTGCCCACAGGGGTTTGAAATACAACCAATCAGTAATTTACAACACATACAATATAACTACAGCAACCAATCATTCACGCCCCCAGAGGACCAGAATGAAGACTGTGACATAGGACAAATACAACATATCCCCACAATGCATCATGGTCTCCTCCTCTCTGTCCCGGAGACAACCTGAGGAGCAATCCAATTATCTCTGAGGACAAAGGGAGATCGCCAATACACATGTGAGGACAACAGAACAGACATCACCATTTAAACACACAATGGGACAATGGCACAATAGAAACACACCCAGCATTTTCCTCCCAAGCTGACAAGTTACACTTATTATAAATTGTTACAACTTTGTGAGTTTACATTGGCCATACATATAACTTACATCAATTTAAACAGTATAACTTGGGGACAAACCTATCCAAAATTCACTTGAATCGGTTCAGGGGTTTAAAAGTTAGTATATGGGCCATAATCCTGGGGCAAGAGGCCAGCAGCCAGTCCTCTCCAAAACCCAGTGGCGAGGTCGGTTTCGCCACACATCTCCCCCCCCCCCCAGGGAAGACTAACCAGATACCTGACCTCACGCCGGTCGGTACCTGAGTTAGTCTGGCAGCCCACCCACAACCAAATACTGGACCTGTTGACTTTAGTAGCCTGTCTCTGTCCAGTGAGTCCACCAAGGTTATGTTGGAAGCTGGTACTCTCGGTCTCTGTGTTGCTCCCTGGCTTGGAGTGGAGGTTGCTTTGTGGGCAGGTATCAGCGGTACTCTGCCCTGGTGCCAGCGCTACCACGGAAGAAGCCTGGTTGGAGCCTGGTTGTTGGAGGGGGAGACCGACTGTCTCTACCCCCTGTGCTGTAAGTGCAGAAACCACGGTCCCATCTGCACTGTTGTGGGGCTTACTGTCTCCCCCTGGTGCGTTAAGCTGCCGCTGGGGAGAGGGGGTAACAAGCTCCTCTCCCATACATACTTCCAGCCGCTGGGGAGGGCGACCGACCGTCTCCGCTCCCAATACAGTGTCCTGTTGCTGGGGAAAGGAGACTGGGCTCTCTATTCCCTGCTGGACACTCTGCCACTGGGGGACAGGACCGACTGTCTCTGCCCCCTGTAACTCCGCCTGCCGCTGGGGAAAGGAGACTGGGCTCCCAATCCCCAATAATTCATACGGCCGCTGGGGAATGGAGACTGGGCTCCCAATTCCCAAAAAATCATGCTGCTGCTGGCGGGCAGGAACAACTACCTCTGCCCCCTGTAACTCAGCATGCCGCTGAGGAGGGAGGACACTGCTCTCCTCTCCCTGCACTTCACACTGCCGCTGGGGAATGGAGACTGGGTTTGTCACCTTACTGTCCTGCTGAGCCTTCTCACTGGCGTGGAACAGCTGCTGGTAGCCCTGTTCCAGCTCCATCTCCCGGGTCACCAGGTGGACCAGGTCCTGCTCAATCTCATGAGTGTCGTCCCAGTCATACCTGCTCTCCCTCCATTCCAAGAGATCATGGAACTGGGCTTGTGTAGGGCTCCCAAACTCCAGCTCTGAAAAAGTCTCCCATAACAAGCCAGGACCATCAAACTCCTCTCCCTCCGGCTTGTCATGCTCAGCTGTCCTGTGACATAGGACAAATACAACATATCCCCACAATGCATCATGGTCTCCTCCTCTCTGTCCCGGAGACAACCTGAGGAGCAATCCAATTATCTCTGAGGACAAAGGGAGATCGCCAATACACATGTGAGGACAACAGAACAGACATCACCATTTAAACACACAATGGGACAATGGCACAATAGAAACACACCCAGCATTTTCCTCCCAAGCTGACAAGTTACACTTATTATAAATTGTTACAACTTTGTGAGTTTACATTGGCCATACATATAACTTACATCAATTTAAACAGTATAACTTGGGGACAAACCTATCCAAAATTCACTTGAATCGGTTCAGGGGTTTAAAAGTTAGTATATGGCCCATAATCCTGGGGCAAGAGGCCAGCAGCCAGTCCTCTCCAAAACCCAGTGGCGAGGTCGGTTTCGCCACAACGGTTTTATCTCCAGCGAAAAAAACTGAAGACTTGCCTGAATGCCGGCATTTTTCCCTATAGGAATGTATTAGTGCCGGAATGCCGGATCCGTCCTTCTGGTCTGCGCATGCAGATACAAGACGGATCCGTCTGTCCACATGACAAGCGAAGAGACGGATCCGTTCTTGCAATGAATTTGTGAGACAGATCCGCATCCGGATGCGTCTCACAAATGCTTTCAGTCACATCCAGATCGGCGGATCCGGCAGGCAGTTCCGACGACGGAACTGCTTGCCGGATCACACTGCCGCAAGTGTGCAAGTAGCCTAACTTTGAGGGGCTATTGCACAGTGCCCAGAATTTAGATTGGACTTATGTTTGTTTTGTTTGTTGGTAACCTATGTTTTCTAAACATACAGTATAGCCCAACATGATTGTGGATACAGACCAGTATGCTTCCACCCCGACATACGTTTTTCTACGCAGCTTCCTCAGGGAATAACAAAGTGCTGGTTCCTACCCGTATGCCTATTTATACCCTGTTAATGACTAGTACAGTAGATTAAAAACTGTTGGGAGTAATGGACTGGACATAGGTATCTGATTGTTCCATATGCATTCCACTGTGGAACGCATGATGTCACTTCCTATGGATATACAAGGGCTACATAGATGTAAAAGTACTAATATATAATATATGATATAAAACTCAAAAATCAAAGTCACACTATTAAATAAAATGAATTTGATTCCCCCACACTTAATACTGCAGTCAAATACATAGCCGTGTCGCGCTCGGCCGTGGAACGCATACCCGATCTTCTGGCACACTTTCCACAGCTCACCAAATCCAAATCTTGCGAGAATATGTGGACATAGACCGGAATCAGCGTGTTGTGCGTCTCACACTGGAGCGCACAGCACAGAAGCCTTTGAATCGTTTCCAAAGCAAAGATCGCCAATTAATTATACAGCAAAACATATATACTAACCCAAACTATATAAAATATATTCATGATTGATTAAGAAATAAGTATATGTGCATAATTGAAAAAAGTGCTAAGTGATGGTGCAAAGAAAGTGCAGGTGGTGGTGCAGAAACATTTTGGCCGCTGCCCGTTCTCTTAAAAGGGCCTGTCACCTGTCTGTCGGACATACTGTACTGTAACAGTAACTGTAAGTATAAAATAGCAGTCATGTCAGGGTGCAATTTTACCCCCCAAAATCAAGGATGGATCGATGTAATTATATATAAAAGAAACCCTAAAATCTGTAGTATCAGTCTGCAATTTCATCCCAATTACACAATTAAGGATTAATTAAGGATTTACTTATGTATGACAGAACATGAGCACCCTAAAATCTGTAGTATCAGGCTACAATTTCCCCCCTATTACATAATTAAGGATTAACGGATTGAATTATGTGAAAAAGAACATGAACACCTTAAAATATGTAGTATCAGGCCGCAATTTCACCCCAGAATCAAAGCTGAATGGATCTATTAAGGTGGCTGTTCTGGCACCGTTTTTTTTGTTTTGTTTTTTACGGTATTCACCTGACAGGATAGATCATATTTTTCTGTCTCCATTTTCTGAAAGCCATTTCAATGGGATGGCTAGTTCCTATTCAAGTTTATAGGAACGAGCCATCCCATAGAAGTGAATGGGATGGCCTACTCACAGGTGCGCTGTCGATGGCAACCAGGTAAACAAACAAGGGAAGCCTGCGCTCGCACAGAGTTTGGCCTTCCCTTCAACCAGCTGATCGGTGGGGGTGCTGGGTTTTTAGACCCCCACCCATCTGATATTGATGACCTATATCAATATTAAAATTATTTAAAAAAACTTGAATTCACATCCTGTGGCACCATAACATGTACGGTGCTGGTATCATACGGGTTAAACATCATCTACCACCAATAAGGGACAATTTTTGGAAGCTTTGGAATATGAAAAAGCATGAGAAATGTGGTGGTGCGGTATTTTTTTTAAACACGCTGTATGATAACACAGTCAAATATGTGTTTACCCACAGCTATGTATGTCAACGTCACTGAGACATCATTTACTATTGCTGGGTTCCAGAGCTTGGGGAGGGGGGAATTCATAAAAACATAATGAAAAGAGATAACAAGTTTTACTAAAAAATCCTAGGAGGCTAGAAGGGATTGTATTCAAACTTTCAGGGCAAATGGAGCAACTTCAGTTTGGCCTGAATCAATTGAGCGCTCATCCCTGCCACATCTTTATTCCATTGATCTCCTGGCACTTGTTTGCTCCCCTAATGTGTACAAAGTCCTAGGATCAGGTCTGAGTAGACGATATAAGGCTCACACCGAGTGTCATTGTGATCCAGGACGACAAATAATTTATTTATACACTTGAGTTGAATTACCCAATATTTTAATTGAATCTAAATAAAAAGTATATTTTAGCGACAGACACTTTAACAGTTAAATGTCTGAATCAATTAAGGTCTGAACCTAACTTTATAATAAATTCGGCGAACCGGACCTGAAATGAATCTGGTCGAATTGACTGGTTCGCTCATTTGTAATATATACCCCAAAATGGTGTGACTGAATGCAACTCGATCCACCCTCATATTTCTAAGTAATAAAAATGTATGAATAAATAAGTTATGGTTGTTAGCAGGGGTGCACCACCAATGATGCCTCAGGCAGCACCAGGTGAGATAGGGGCAGCCGAAGGGCCATGGGATGAAGGGAAGGGGTTAGGTTTAGAAATTGGAATTAGGGAGGGAGGGGCACCATTTCAGTTTTCGCCTCAGGCAGCAGAAAGGCTAGGTGCACCCCTAATTGTCAGAATGCAGAGAGGCAGAAAACCATCTCTATCAATGTGATCCTGCAGATTTCTTTGCATTTCATTTTTAATGACAGCCATATATTTAACTTGTCGGATTTCTCTTACATCCTCCGAGAATTTCTCAGGGTTCGGCATTCAGTTCATTATTATTTATGTCAGTATTACCTACAGATCAGACCTGCTTTCTCAGATGCCTGTGTTGACTTTCTCCATTCCATGTGCTCTCTGTGATGTCTCAGTTTGACATTTCTCATGTAAAGGTTAATTTAATGGATAAACTTTGCAATCACCTGCTGCTTCATTTTCACTTAAACAGCTATACTGAGTATCATGGATAAAGCTACATCAATAGAAGACGATAGCCTACCACTTCAGAATTTTGATGTTTTATCACTAGGATGCCTTTTATCCATATTTGATGTAAAGTACCTTTATCGAAAAGAGGAAACATGCAGTTATTTATATTATGTTATATTATGAGTAATAACAAGTGACCTGATATCACTATGATGCCTTCCAACAAGTTCTGTGATATAGCACAAACTTCTGCTGCTTATATGGCACTATACATCCACATTGCCAATGCCTGTTATAATGAGTATAAGCCATATTTTTTCCACCTTTTATCTACCTTTGAATCTTCATTTCCCTGTTATCTTTCTCTGAATTCTCATTTTCTTGTATTTTCCCCTTTGCATAGCTTTACAATTTAATATATCTCATTTATATTTTTCCATATACACTATATACATTATTGTGCTCTAATGGATCATTTGTGTAACTGTGTACTCAGTAAGTTTCAAAATATATACTCTACAATACATTTCTGTACAGATGTGCCAAATTAATCTTTTCTTGAATTTCATTAAAAGGAATTTGTCTCCAAAAAATTCACTGCTAAACCAGGCACAATGCCTTGCAGGGCTAGCTTTGCTAAATGTAGCAATACCTTTCACTTAGTGATCTGTCCCATCATTCTAGAGAAAAAGTGCTTTTAAACAATATGCAAATAAGCAGTTTGACCCACCAACAACGGGCCTAAGACGCTCTGTGCACCTTGCTCCTCTTGCTTCTTCTGTGAGCCTCTCCCTCTCCTGTTCAATTGATAAGGTCAGGTTTTTGCATAGTCATCTTGCCTAACCCTGTTAATCAAGAAGAGGGTGGTGCTGGAAGAGGAGACAGAAAGAGCAAGAATACACAGAGTGTCTTGGGCCTACCCTCAGTGCGTCTTACTACTCATTTGCATATGGACTGAAAGCACTTTTTCTCCAGAATGAAGCAACAGATCGCTAAGTGATAGGTAATATATATATATATTCTTACTATACATTTTGTATGTGCCGCATATGGGAGGGCATATCTGTACATCTAAACATCTAATATGCCCATAGGCTTCTTTCAAATAGACATGATAAAAGGGTGAAACGAATCAATGGTGAGGAAGAATACATTTGGGACCACCACCAGCAAACTCTAAGTTTGCTACCTATCTTTCACCTTAGTAAGTCTAATGCTACCTCTAGGTATCCAGTTGGACTTGCCTGCTAGACACACACGTTACATCTTTTGAGTAATCATAATTAGGACCTAACCTGGGTAACGTTATTTAACAAATTTATTGACAAATGCATGAACAGGCAATGAGACCTCTTGACGCACCCTGTTCCCACTGCTTTACACTGCCGCACTGACAATACCATTCAGTCAGCAATAGTTCCACTGACAGTGATACGATAACACTTTGTATCTGAAGTGAAGGGGTTGGAGCTAGTGCACATCTCTGTGCCTCCTTCACTGTATAATATTTGCATCCACCAGTGGAGTGCCGACTGTAATTTTAACATAGGTTTTTTTGTTTGTTGAAATAAAAATAATTAATAACAAATAATAAATTTGCACTTAATCTCACATTTCGATTTTAATATATTTAATAATAAAAGTGAAGTATTAATTTCACCTGGGTCAAGATAGGTCTCATTGCCTGTTCAGGCATTTGTCAATAAATCTTTTGAGTAATGAGACAGAAAATAAGAGAGAGCTCATAGGTAGCAGACCAATTAGATGCCAAGTGCAGCATGGGAGTAAAACAAGCCAGGAGAGTCAGTAGAAGCCAAAACAGCAGAGAAGGGGTTAAACCAGAAACAAGCTGAGGAATGAAAGCCAGGAGACAGTAGAAGCCTAACCAGTAGGCAAGGGGTTAATTCAGAAGCAAGCCAAATATTCAAGTTGGGAAAATCCGTAGGCAAAGGATAAATCCAGAAACAAACCAAGGTTAATACACAAGAGGATCCAACAAAATGCAGCACATTTCGGAGAACACATAAATAACTGGAGCCAGGAACAAAATCATAGGCAATGACTAAATTCCAGACCTAAATCTGGCTCTGGTAATGATTGCAAAGCCAGGAGCCTGATTTACTTGGCATCCAGGCTTACTAATAGGTTGACCAGCTAGGGTTTGATGGGTTGGCAAAGCAACCCTCCTAAAACAAACTTGCACTAAATCATAGATGGTTTGATAAGTTCCTGGTGGTGATCTTTTGGCAGATATTTGCCTAACTTTTCTTAACTGCCTTAAAAATATGTAATTTCTAGTACATCTATATGGGGGGAAAAATACCACTTACTGTATATTTTTTTTTTATTTATATATATATATATATATATATATATATATATATATATATAGTTTCCAAAGATGAGGCAGCACTCCAATAGAAATAAAACGTGGATCCTTTATTCCCCTCTGTGCACAGAGGGGAATAAAGGATCCATGTTTTATTTCTATTGGAGTGCTGCCTCATCTTTGGAAACTATACTTGTCTATAGCCATCTAAGCCTGCGGCTGAGAGGACTTGCACCCTTTTTGGTTTCTATATATATATATATATATATATATATATATATATACAGTACAGACCAAAAGTCTGGACACACCTTCTCATTCAAAGAGTTTTCTTTATTTTCATGACTATGAAAATTGTAGATTCACACTGAAGGCATCAAAACTATGAATTAACACATGTGGAATTATATACATAATAAACAAGTGTGAAACAACTGAAAATATGTCATATTCTAGGTTCTTCAAAGTAGCCACCTTTTGCTTTGATTACTGCTTTGCACACTCTTGGCATTCTCTTGATGAGCTTCAAGAGGTAGTCTCCTGAAATGGTTTTCACTTCACAGGTGTGCCCTGTCAGGTTTAATAAGTGGGATTTCTTGCCTTATAAATGGGGTTGGGACCATCAGTGGCATTGAGGAGAAGTCAGGTGGATACACAGCTGATAGTCCTACTGAATACACTGTTAGAATTTGTATTATGGCAAGAAAAAATCAGCTAAGTAAAGAAAAATGAGTGGCCATCATTACTTTCATAAAGAGTATGGTGGCTCTCTATCGCCTATAACTATGAGTGGGTGCTACTAAGCCTAATGACTCACCCAGTCAAAAAGATTAATAATGTATACAGAGAGGCTGAGCACTCTCCCAATGGACCACACAAAGACTATTCAAAAATTATTAGATTTATTACACCAATATATAGATCTAAAAACAGAATAACAATAAAACAAAATATACAATGAAAATACACATTAAGAATAATGTTAAAATTGTTCAAATTGTTCAGATAAAAAGCATAAATACTTGAATGGCGGTGGTATACAAAAGGATAATATATGCAACTTGAATAAAAGGGATATGTCCTAATTGGAAAAAACAAGAGAATCGATATTGGATTATTCGACACTATAAGAATAAATTTTCGACTGTGTGAAGATAAATATTCGAATAAATATGAAAATTTTCGAATGAATGTCCAGACTGAAATTTTCAACTGTGAGAAGATAAATATTCGAATAAATAGGAAAATAAATTTTCGAATGAATGTCCAGACTGAAATTCGATATAAACTTGTAGTTATTCTATCGGTTATATAATATTCAGTCGATATTCCCTGTATGTCAAAACGAAATACACACTGACTCTTGCAAAATACCGTCTGACTATAGCACACGGTGGCGTCCCACGTGGCTGATGAAGTCAGATTCGGCGGTACTTGTTTGTAGCAGTTCAGCAGGTGCAGTGTGAATGATGTAGCCCTCCGTGTAGAGATTCTTTGGTAAAGAGGTTGATTACAGCTCTGTCACTTCAAGGGTTTAAATGGTTTGAATGTTCGCTATATGCCACAAGAGTCCATCAGGGTGAAAAGGGGTCGATTCAAATCGTTAGAATCAGGACGTCCATCAGCTGATGTGTGGGTCTTTTGAAATCAGACGCGTTTCGGGGTCTTTTCCTAGCCCCTTCCTAAGTGGTAGCCCGCAGAAAGAAATAAGCCCCTTTTTATACCCAAAATCCTCCATAATTGGGTGAAGTAAGAAATCTGGAGTGGATCTAACAACTTGTTTCAACAAATTGCATATAAAACCCGGTATGGAGTAGAAGATGAAAATGCATGTCAGATATATCTATAAATGCCAATTTTCCAAAAGTAACTCTTAAAAAACTTAAATGATATCTCATACAGTTATATGTCGACATGCAATCCAATCTGTAGAACATCTATATAATTTTCTGAAAAAACGCACTTACGGTTTATTCAACTTTAATCTATTTTTCCCATGCGTTTTCTCAGAATCTTACATCCACAGATTGTACATATATAGAAAATGTAAACTTTCAAAGAAAATTTGTCTCTAAAAGTGTTTAACAATGTCTAATATATACATATGTAGATATATAGGACCGTCTATGCCCCAGCAGTATAATTTTCAAAAAAACGCAAATGCAAATTTTGAAAATTATACTGCTAGGGCATAGACGGTCCTATATATCTACATATGTATATGTAGATAGTGTCGAATAATCCAATATCGATTCTCTTGTTTTTTCCAATTAGGACATATCCCTTTTATTTAAGTTGCATATATTATCCTTTTGTATGCCACCACCATTCAAGTATTTATGCTTTTTATCTGAACAATTTGAACAATTTTAACATTATTCTTAATGTGTATTTTCATTGTATATTTTGTTTTATTGTTATTCTGTTTTTAGATCTATATATTGGTGTAATAAATCTAATAATTTTTGAATAGTCTTTGTGTGGTCCATTGGGAGAGTGCTCAGCCTCTCTGTATACATCATTACTTTTAGTCAGCCGAAAAATTGGGAAAACTTTGAAAGTAAGGGCTATTTGACCATGAAGGAGAGTGATGGGGTGCTGCGCCAGGTGACCTGGCCTCCACAGTCACCGGACCTGAACCCAATCGAGATGGTTTGGGGTGAGCTGGACCGCAGAGTGAAGGCAAAAGGGCCAACAAGTGCTAAGCATCTCTGGGAACTCCTTCAAGACTGTTGGAAGACCATTTCAGGGGACTACCTCTTGAAGCTCATCAAGAGAATGCCAAGAGTGTGCAAAGCAGCAATCAAAGCAAAAGGTGGCTACTTTCAAGAACCTAGAATATGACATATTTTCAGTTGTTTCATACTTTTTTGTTATGTATATAATTCCACATGTGCTAATTCATAGTTTTGATGCCTTCATAGTCATGAAAATAAAGAAAACTCTTTAAATGAGAAGGTGTGTCCAAACCATTGGTCTGTACTGTATATATATATATTTTTTTTTATGGGAGTAAATTACATATTTCTTGGACTATAAAGGAAAACAGTTACCTACAGCTGGAGAAATGTCCATGGTGTTAGCCTTGTCTAATCTGTATTATACAGTATATTATGTACCTTCTATAGATAAATGACACTAGTGC
Organism: Bufo bufo; assembly: GCF_905171765.1. NCBI lineage: Eukaryota > Metazoa > Chordata > Amphibia > Anura > Bufonidae > Bufo > Bufo bufo. Next base: position 540,984,480 of record NC_053391.1, on the reverse strand, counting down.
CTATAACACATAATACTGATCTGAGCTTCATATATTGTGTCAACTGGCAGTCATCTGGGACAAGCAGTGGTTATGTTGCGACATTGTAACCCATGGACATCCACTGCCAAAGCATCAAGTGGTATTTACACCATAAAAGAACCTTACATGCAGTTCCTGGGACACTGCCATCTGTATTTGGTAAGCTTCAAGTCAGTTTGCTTTATGGAAGCCCCATGGGCCAGAGACACAAGGGACAGGAGGGGATCTAATTGACTTCGATTGGAGAGTTTTTTAGGCATGCTTTGTGACATGTGCAGAGATCATTGTACAAGGAAAGAATAGATAAGTTTTGACAATTACTTATTGTGAATGGTGGATCTTGTCTTAATCTTTAAACAGAGGTGATATCATTATAGGCAGGATTAGAATGAGTTAAATGCAGCAAAGTAATCTGTACAAACCAAGACTAATGAATCTTTTGATGCATGTGTCTTTACAGAGGAAGAGGTTCTAAGTCAGCTGTCTAAAATTAATACAAATAAGTCACAGGGGCCTGATGGGATACACCCAAAGCTATTAAAAGAGCTCAGCGGTGAACTAGCAAAACCATTAACAGATTTATTTAACCAATCACTGGCAACAGGAGTCGTCCAAGAAGATTGGAAATTAGCAAATGTTGTGCCCATTCACAAGAAAGGTAGTAGAGAGGAATCGGGCAACTATAGGCCAGTAAGCCTGACATCAATAGTGGGGAAATTAATGGAAACCATACTTAAGGAGAGGATTGTGGAACATCTAAAATCCCATGGATTGAAAGATGAAAAACAGCATGGGTTTACTTCAGAGAGATCATGTCAAACTAATCCTATTGATTTTTTCAATTGGGTGACTAAAATAATAGATGGAGGAGGTGCAGTAGACATCGCTTATCTAGACTTTAGTAAGGCTTTTGATATTGTCCCACATAGAAGGCTTATCAATAAAGTGCAGTCTTTGGGCTTGGACTCCCATATTGTTGAATGGATTAGGCAGTGGCTGAGGGACAGGCAACAGAGGGTTGTAGTCAATGGAGTATATTCAGACCAAGGTCTTGTTACCAGTGGGGTACCTCAGGGATCTGTTCTGGGACACATATTGTTTAATATCTTTATCAGCGAAATTGCAGAAGGCATCGATGGTAAGGTGTGTCTTTTTGCTGATGACACAAAGATTTGTAACAGGGTTGATGTTCCTGGAGGGATACACCAAATGGAAAAGGACTTAGGAAAACTAGAGGAATGGTCAAAAATCTGGCAACTAAAATTTAATGTTGATAATGCACCTGGGACGTAAAAACCCAAGAGCAGAATATAAAATCAGTGATACAGTCCTAACCTCAGTATCTGAGGAAAGGGATTTATGGGTCATTATTTCAGAAGACTTAAAGGTAGGCAGACAATGTCATAGAGCAGCAGGAAATGCTAGCAGAATGCTTGGGTGTATAGGGAGAGGAATTACCAGTAGAAAGAGGGAGGCGCTCATGCCGCTCTACAGAGCACTAGTGAGACCTCATTTGGAGTATTGTCTCAGTACTGGAGACCATATCTCCAGAAGGATATTGATACTTTGGAGAGAGTTCAGAGAAGAGCTACTAAACTGGTACATGTATTGCAGGATAAAACTTACCAGGAAAGATTAAAGGACCTTAACATGTATAGCTTGGAAGAAAGACGAGACAGAGGGGATATGATAGAAACTTTTAAATACATAAAGGGAATCAACAAGGTAAAAGAGGAGAGAATATTTAAAAGAAGAAAAACTGCTACAAGAGGACATAGTTTTAAATTAGAGGGGCAAAGGTATAAAAGTAATATCAGGAAGTATTACTTTACTGAGAGAGTAGTGGATGCATGGAATAGACTTCCTGCAGATGTGGTAGCTGCAAATACAGTGGAGGAGTTTAAGCATGCATGGGATAGGCATAAGGCCATCCTTCATATAAGATAGGGCCAAGGGCTATCCATAGTATTTAGTATATTGGGCAGACTAGATGGGCCAAATGGTTCTTATCTGCCGACACATTCTATGTTTCTGTGTTTCTAAGAAGTGGCGCCAATTATTAGACATAGCGGCCAATGCGCAAACAGCAGGATTTTTGGTTGTAATATAAATTGATTAAATATAAAAAGTGACATGGAAAATAAAAAATAACATCATCTAAAATAATTTTTAAATATGTTAAACATAAAAAAGTGATTTAAACAGCAGGTCATTTTCTGATGACACATTCCCGCTAAGATAGCTAAAGTCAATTGTATGTCCATTAGGCAAGAAGGACTGAAGTGCGATAAGTATATTCTCTCTAACTTGATATACAGTAGAATATGTTGGTGTTATACAGTAAATAGCAGATATGTTTGTTTGGAATCTAAATCATATACTGAAAAGTATGTATTCCATTTAACTACTCATAACTGTCAGATTGTGTTAAGCACAGTCTGATAAATGTTGATTTCTTTACATGGATGTGACAAGCATGTGTTTACCAAAATACGGATTAATGTTTGACTCAGGAACAGGGTTTTATTACTGTTGTGACAGCTGCTAGTAGGTTCCTGCTCAGCTGCTGTACTCTTTCATTTTGTTTTTTGCTAACCTTATACAGATAGGAATTTACATTTCTAGACGGTGTTGTAATTAAACCTGGTTGCATTGCAGATTATCATAAGGAAAATGTGGAAAAATGTTCTAAATACAAAGAAAGCAAACTGAAAATAGATCATGAGACGATACAGGCGAGATATAGAATTCAGTCATATGTTTCTTTCTTTTGGGGGTGGTGGTTCAACAACATTTCTCATTAAATTCAGTACAGATTAGAACTGGTTTTCCATAAAAATACTTTAGTCAAAAAACTGTTTAAAGTACACTATTAGAGTTGAGCGGACACCTGGATGTTCGGGTTCGACGGGTTTGGACAAACTTCACAAAAAAGTCAGCGTTCGGGAACCGAACTTGACCCCGAACCCGAACCCCATTGAAGTCAATGGGAAACCGAACTTTGGAGCACTAAAATGGCTCTAAAAAAGTCATGGAAAGGGATAGCAAAATGTGGTTAAGAGCATGGCAAGAGCACTGAAAGCAAATGTGGATATGGAAATGACTTATAATAACATAAAATACGTAAAAATAAAAAATAATAATCTTGATCTTGGAGGACAAGGTCCATATGGAGTAGGAGGTTGAGGAGGCGGTGGATGTGGCAGAGTAGGTGGAAGCGGCGGTGGAGGAGGAGGAGGTAGCCTACACTACTTTTTGGTTTTATTTCTTATTTTTATTTTTTTTGTGTTTAAATTAGGGTACACCCCAAAACATTGGGAAATATAACCTGTGATAACCCCCTCCAGCCGTGCTAAACAAACGTTCAGACAATACACTGGCTGCAGGGCAGGCGTGTGCACACATACTGCTCCACCATGTCGCATGTCCCTGTGATGTCCACGATATAATTGGATATCTGCTCTATCAACTTTCGATGTTCTTTTCTGCGCCTACAATGTTGATCACGGTTAGCGACGAATCAGGGTTCCACACCGGAGAGGGAGCGTGAGAAAGGGATACCCCATCCAAGGGAGCTCAATGTATGAAATTAAATGTGATCGAGAGGAAATGTGGGACAAATTATTGCAATTACCCACTCCCAACTCGGGGAGGTAGTGACGATAAATAACAATACAGTACTCTTAAGATGCCCTGTTATTGGAATGATTAATAAAACATTATAGAGAATGTCACTGGGGTATTTTGGATTTGGAAACATTAGACAGGAGAGGCCCTGCTGCCGCTTCGTTGACTCTAGAAAACTTCTGCCTGATCCATTTGGATATTTTCGATGTTCTTTTCTGCGCCTATCATGTTGATCACGATTAATGGCGAATCAGGGTTCCCCGCCGGAGAGGGAGTGTGAGAAAGAGATACCACATCCAAGGGAGGTCAATGACTCCAATGTGATTGAGCGAAAATGTGGGACAAGTTGTTAAAATTGAAGCTTTGAATGAAAGGAAGGGGCGCACGTCAATTAAAGACAAATTTTAGAAATTTAATTCCCTGTCACCTATACAGAGCAGGGGTTTTTCATCGCCAAAAATGAATTAATATCACCCATCAATGGAACAGACGATTTTTAAAAATTTAGGTCCCTGTCAACTATGCAGAGCAGGGGTTTATTCACGGTAAAACTGGATTCATGTCACCCACCAATTTAAAAGACAATTTTTTAAATATTAGCTCCATGTCACTTATGCAGAGCAGGGGTTTGTATACGGCAAAATTGGTAAAATGTCACCTGACATTGTAACTGATGCTTTTTTTAAATTTATTTCCCTGTCACCTATTCAGAGCAGGGGTTAATTCATGGCAAAAATGGTAACATGTCACCCAAGAATGTAACAGATGAATTAGTAAAATGTATTTCCTTGTCCACTAGGTAGAGCAGGGGAATATCACAGCCAAAAATTGGTGAATGTCACCCGACAATGTAACAGAAAAATTAGTGAAATTTATTAACCTGTCCACTAGGTAGAGCAGGGGTATATCACAGCCAAAAATTGGTGAATGTCACCCAACTATGTAACAGAAAAATTACTGAAATTTATGAACCTGTCTACTAGGTAGAACAGGGATATATCACAGCCAAAAATTGATGAATCTTACTCGACAATGTAACAGACAAATTTGGGAAATGTATTAACCTGTCCACTAGGTAGAGCAGGGGTATATCATAGCCAAAAATTGGTAAATGTCACCCAACTATGTAAAAGAAAAATTAGTGAAATTATTAACCTGTCCACTAGGTAGAGCAGTGGTATATCACAGCCAAAAATTGGTGAATGTCACCCAACTATGTAACAGAAAAATGTGTGAAATTTATTAACCTGTCCACTAGGTAGAGCAGGGTATATCTTCACAGCCAAAAATTGGTGAATGTCACCCAACTATGTAACAGAAAAAGTAGTGAAATGTATTTACCTGTCCACTAGGTAGAGCAGTAGTATATCATAGCCAAAAATTTGGGAGTGTAACCCAACAATGTATAAGACAAATGAGTGAAATAACTTAAAATAAAATAAAATACATATAAATTAACAAAAGATAATCTTAATGTTTGAGGTGGAGGTCCATATGGAGTAGGTGGTTGAGGAGGCGGTGGAAGTAGCGGAGTAGGTGGAACACAGTTTTTTTTTTTTTTATAATTTATTTATTTTTAATTAGGGTACACCACAAAAGAGTGGGAAATATCAAAAATACAACAATGAGCAATTGTGCTGTATTATAACAATTGCTGGGTAAGGCCGGTATACATGTCTATTCTACACAAGGTACGGACAAGTTCTGTGGGATCCATGCCTGGTTCATTTTAATGGATGTGTACAGGCTGGTGCGCTTATCTGTGATAACGCCCCCTGCCGTACTAAGCATACGTTCAGACAATACACTAGCTGAAGGGCAGGCCAGCACCTCCAAGGAGTAAAGGGCAAGCTCAGGCCATGTGCCCAATTTGGAGACCCAGAAGTTGAAGGGGCAGACCCATCATTCAGTACGTGTAGGCATGTGCACACATGCTGCTCCACCATGATGCTGAAATGCTGCCTCCTGCTAAGACGTTCCATTTCAGCTGGTGGTGCTGGTTGTTGTGGCGTGCTGACAAAGCTTTTCCATATTTCGGCCATGCTAACACTGCCTTCTGAGGTGCAGGTGGTGCCCCAGCTGCGTTGGCGACCTCTTCCTCCTCCTCTGCCTTTGCCTTGTGCTTCCACTGTGCCCCCTCTGTTAGGTGGGAATGCCACCAGCAGCGCGTCTACCAGCGTGCGCTTGTACCCGCGCATCTTACGATCAAGATCCAGTGAGGGAATCATTGTCCTTGTAACGGGGATCCAGCAGCGTCGCCACACAGTAATCAGCACAAGTTAGAATGTGGACAACTCGGCGGTCATTGCGGAGACATTCCAGCATGTAATCGCTTATGTGTGACAGTCTGCCCAGAGGCAACGAAAAGCTGTCCTCTGTGGGAGGTGTATCGTCTGTGTCCTCTGTATCCCCACAGAGGCGCCCCAGTGATGCCCATGAGCTGGTTTGGGTGCCACCGTGCTGTGAACACAGTTCCTCCTCCATCTCCTCCCCCTAATCCTCCACCTCGTCATCCTCCAGAACTGTGCCCTGGCTGGACAATTGTGTACCTGGCGTTTGTGGGTGCAGGAACCCACCTTCAGAGCCACTTGTGAATGACTGGCCTGAAACCCTATGAAATTATCCCTCTTCCTCCTCTTCCTCCTGTGCCACATCCTCTTCCATCATTGCCGGAAGCGTTTTTTCAAGGAGGCATAGAAGTGGGATAGTAACGCTGAGAACAGCGTCATCGGCACTGGATATGTTGGTTGAGTACTCGAAAAAACAGCGCAACAAGGCACACAGGTCTCACAATGGAGGCCCACTCATTGGAGGTGAAGTGGTGCTGTTCCGCAGAGCGACTCACCCGTGCATGCTGCAGCTGAAACTCCACTATCGCCTGCTGCTGCTTGCACAGTCTGGCCAGCATGTCCAAGGTGGAGTTCCACCTTGTGGGCATGTTGCATATGAGGCGGTGAGCGGGAAGGCCGAAGTTATGCTGCAGCGCTGACAGGCGAGCAGTAGCAGGGTGAGAACGCCGAAAGCGAGCACAGACTTTGTGCAGCAGCTCTTAAATATCTGGGTAATTTTTAAGGAACCTCTGCACCACCAAATTCAGCACATGCGCCAGGCAAGGGATGTGGTTCAAACCTGCAAGGCCCAGAGCTGCTACGAGATTTCTCCTATTATTGCACACCACCAGGCCGGGCTTGAGGCTCACTGGCACCAACCACTCATTTGGTCTGTTGTTCCATCCCCGTCCACAGATCCTGAGTGGTGTAGGGTTTGTCCCCCAAACAGATAAGTTTTAAAACTGCCTACTGTCGTTTACCCGTGGCTGTGCTGAAGTTGGTGGTGAAGGTGTTACACTGACCGGATGAGGAGGCAGTAGAGGATGAGGAAGTGGAGTAGGAGGAGGAAGCAACAGGAGGCAATCTGAAACGCCCTGCAATCCTCGGTGGTGGCAGGACATGCGCCAAACTGCTATCCGCCTCAGGCAAAGCCGCTACTGCATTTTCCCAGTGTGCTGTTACTGAGATATAACGTCCCTGACCATGCTTAATGGTCTACGTATCCGTAGTTAGGTGCACCTTGCCACAGATGGCGTTGCGCAGTGCACACCTGATTTTGTCCCCCACTTGGTTGTGCAGGGAAGGGATGGCTCACCTGGAAAAGTAGTGGTGGCTGGGCACGATGTACTGTGGGACAGACACCGCCTGTCCCACAGGGCTTTTAAAACTCTCTGTCTCCACCAGACGGAATGACAGCATTACAAAGGCCAGTAATTTAGAAATGCTGGCATTCAGGGGAGGATCGGGAGTGGGTAGGGGGGTACTTCCTCTTCCTCTACAGTGTTTGGGATATGGAGAGCTGAATGCCTCCGTGGGACATTGTGGAGATGCTTGGTGACCCAGGTGGTGGTGTTGCTGGCAGATCCTCTGTTTGCAGGGTGGCAGGTGGCACTGTCACTCCACAGGTGGATGAAGAGGCCGAGACTGCAGCACAAGAGGAAGCAGGAGGAGCCAGAGACCTTTCTTGGTTTTTGAGGTGTCTACTCCACTGCAGCTTGTGCTTTGCACTTAAATGCCTGGTCATGCATGTTGTGCTCAGGTGGAGAACGTTTATGCCTCGCTCCAGGCCCTGATTGCACAGCGTGCAAACCACTCGTTTCTTGTCGTCAGCACATTGTCTGAAGAACTGCCACGCCAGGGAACTCATTGGAGCTGGCTTTGGTGTGCTCGGTCCCTTGCTGCGGTGGGCAGTAGCAGGCGTACTGTCTAGGGGACGGCCGCTCCACTTTTGCACCCTGCTCCCTCTTCTGCTGTGCTGGTGGCTCTGTGCGACCACCGCCTCTTCCTCCGAACTACACAGGTCAGTCGCATGACCTTGATTCCATGTGGGGTTGAGGACCTCATCATCTTTCACCCAGTCTTCACCCCTGCCCTCCTTGTCGGTCTCCACACTGCAGAAAGCCACAGCAGTTGGCACCTGTGTTTTGTCATCATCAGAGACGTGCTGCGATGGTCCTCCCATGTACTCATCTTGAAAGATAAGTGGTTGGGCATCGGTGCACTCAATCTCTTCCACTTCTGGGGCAGGGCTATGTGGATGGCCCTAGGAAACCCTGCTAGCAGAGTCATCAAAAAGCAGAAGAGACTGCTGCATGACTTGGGGCTCAGACTGCTTGGCTATTTTGTAAGGGGGTGAGTTGAAAGACTGATGGACATCGGCTGCTGGTGCCAACTCTGATCTTTCAGCATGAGACTGGGTGGGAGACAATGTGCAGGAACTGGAGGCACTGTCAGCAACCCAATCTACTATCGCCTGTACTTGTTCTGGCCTCACCATTCATAGAGCCGCATTAGGTCCGACCAAATACTGCTGCAGGTTCTGTCGCCTACTCGCACCTGGGGAAGGGGTTTCACTTGTTTGTGTAGCTGGCACAGATCAACCACGACCTCTTCCTGCAACAGGAGCTCCACCAGCAGCACCACGACCTGGGCCATGTCCGTTATTTGATGCTCTCCTCATATTTCTCAAATTTAGGATCTTGCCCTAAATGGGTGTTTAATTAATAGCAGAATAGAACGATAGTATGTAAAGGTTATATCTCACACGTACAGATGCAGACAAGGCCGCAATTAAAGTTTTTTGCCCAAAAAGGGTGTTTTAATAATAGAAGAATATAACCACAGTATCTAAAGTGTGTATCTCACAGATACAGATCCAGACTAGGCTGCAATTCAAGTTTTTTGTCCAAAATGGTTGTTTTTCATATACCTGAATAGAACCACAGTATCTAAAGTGTGTATCTCACACGTACAGTTCCAGACTAGGCCGCAATTAAAGTTTTTTGACCAAAATGGCTGTTTTTCTAATAACTGAATATAACCATAGTATCTAAAGTGTGTATCTCACACGGACCGATCCAGACTAGGCCGCAATTAAAGTTTTTTGCCCAAAATTGATGTTTTTCAATTAACTGAATAGAACCACAGTATGTTAAGGGTGTATCTCACACGTCCTGATCCAGACTAGGCCGCAATTAAAGTTTTTTGCCCAAAATGGTTGTTTTTCAAATATCTGAATAGAACTACAGTATCTAAAGTGTGTATCTCACAATGACATATGCTGCAAAGGCTGCAAAATTAAGTTTTTGGCCCAAAATGGCTGTTTTTCAAATAACAGAATAGAACCACAGTATCTAAAGTGTATATCTCACACGGACTGATCCAGACTAGGCCGTGATTAAAGTTTTTTGCCCAAAATGGTTGTTTTTCAAATAACTGAATAGAATCACAGTATCTAAAAGGTGTATCTCACACGTACTGATCCTGACTAGTCCGGAATTTAAGTTTTTTGCACAAAATGGCTGTTTTGCAAATAACTGAATAGAACCACAGTATGTAAAGGGTGTATCTCACACGTACAGATGCAGACTAGGCTGCAATTAAAGTTTTTTGCCCTAAACGGGTGTTTGTTTAATAACTGAATATGACAGCAGTATATAACCCTTGAATTTCCCACGTGCTGATGCTGCAAGGGCTGTAAAATTGTGTATTTTGCCCAAAGTTTTTTTTTTAAAACCCAGAAAATGATGGCTGTATTTCTAGCTTAAATTGCACACTGACTAATCCTGCAAAGGCACCAGATGTTGGATATTGCGAAAAATAGGTGCTTTTTCCGAGCCAGAAAATTATTTCATTTTTTAAAACTTGTTTTTAACATTTACAGATGCAGCAAGGGCTGCAATATTAAGTATTTTGCAAAAAAAGTTTGTTTTTTTAATAACAGAATATGAAAGCTGTATATAGAGATTTAATTTCACACGTGCAGATGCATCAAGGGCTGTAAAATAGTGTATTTGGCCAAAGAAGGATGTTTGTAAAAATCCAGAAAATTATGGCTGTATTTCTAGCTTAAATTGCACACTGACTAATCCTGCAAATGCACCAGATGTAGTATATTGCCAAAAAAGGGTGTTTTTGTTAAAACCAGATTATTAGTGCGGTATTTCAAGCTTGTATTTGAATGTCACAAAAGCTCAGATGCAGTGCTGGTGCCCTGAGCTTGCATAAAATGGCCGCCGCCGCCGCCCACCTAACAAACGGATAAAAGTTATTTTTTTCTGTCACTGGGCTCAAGGCAGGGTAAAAAGATTGTGCACTGCACCCACACAACTAAATCTATGTAGATCGCTAAGTTCAGTTGGAGTTCTGATAACAGATTCTGTCCTATTCTCTCCCTCACAGCAGCAGCATCCTCTCCCTACACTAGTAACAGCAGAGTGGAGTGCATCGCTACGTGACTCCAGCTTACCGTATATAGAGGCTGGGTCACATGCTGCTCTGGCCAATCACAGACATGCCATTAGTAGGCATGGCTGTGATGGCTTCTAAGGTCACACAGTTAGGCCTCTTTCACACTTGCGTTGTTGGGATCCGGCATGCACTTCCGTTGCCGGAGGTGCCTGCCGGATCCGTAACAACGCAAGTGTACTGAAAGCATTTGAAGACGGAACCGTCTTCCAAATGCGTTCAGTGTTACTATGGCACCCAGGACGCTATTAAAGTCCTGGTTGCCATAGTAGGAGCGGGGAGCGGGGGAGCGGTATACTTACAGTCCGTGCGGCTCCCCGGGCGCTCCAGAATGACGTCAGAGCGCCCCATGCGCATGGATGACGTGATCCATGTGATCACGTGATCCATGCGCTTGGGGCGCCCTGACGTCACTCTGGAGCGCCCGGGGAGCCGCACGGACGGTAAGTATGCTGCTCCCCTGCTCCCCGCTACACTTACCATGGCTGTCAGGACTTTAGCGTCCCGGTAGCCATGGTAACTATTCAGAAAAAGCTAAACGTCGGGTCCGGCAATGCGCCGAAACGACGTTTAGCTTAAGGCCGGATCCGGATCAATGCCTTTCAATGGGCATTGATCCCGGATCCGGCCTTGCGGCAAGTGTTCAGGATTTTTGGCCGGAGCAAAAAGCGCAGCATGCTGCGGTATTTTCTCCGGCCAAAAAACGTTCCGTACCGGAACTGAAGACATCCTGATGCATCCTGAACGGATTACTCTCCATTCAGAATGCATTAGGATAATCCTGATCAGTATTCTTCCGGCATAGAGTCCCGACGACGGAACTCTATGCCGGAAGACAATAACGCAAGTGTGAAAGAGCCCTTAAATGCTTGTTGATTGGCTGCTCTGAAGCCTTTCAAAAAGTGCCAAAAAATCGCCGAACAACGAACCCGAACCCGAACTGTTCGGGTTCGGGTCTGGGGTCCAAAAATTCTAAAGTTCGGTACGAACCCAAACTTTACAGTTCGGGTTCGCTCAACCCTAGTTACAGGCCCATAGGGCTGATAGGATTAATCACACACCCACCTCTCACACACATTAATCCTAATAAGGGGATATAAAATCACTTGACAACTCCTGTGGATTCAAAATAGATTTACCCCGTACATTTAACTATGCATCTACCTCCCACAGTCACAGCGTTCTGCAGGCTGGTTCAGCAAGAACAGGTTTAGTAAGCCAGACTGAAATACTGTTCAGTTGCAGAGTCCTAAACAAGTGCTAGACCCACATCCATATCCTACAGATGGAGCTACATGGAGGCTTAACCCCCTGCAGGCCAGTGGATAAGTAGCAACAAAGTATCACAACACCATTGTCATCACTACATCCCAGATGCAGACTGTCCAGTGCTAAGTGTAGCTGTCCTAAACACAGACAGGTGGTACCCTGGCACCATCCTGCCATGCACAGTGCAGTGCTTACCTTCTGTCTGCCAGTAGCAGTGGTAACAAAGTACTAATCAGAGAGGTCTCCTGTCAGTCATTGTGCAGAGGATAAGCACTGGCACTCCACTCACCTGCCTCCCATTGCCCCATCTCAGCTGCTTCTGTTCTGAACTGGATCACAACCCCTCCCCTCAATTATGACTCAGTCCTGGTCTCCCAGCTACTGGCGGTGTGCTTGGCAGTAGTTTGTAGTGCGCATCCCAATTATTAGTCACAGGTCAGGCTGCTAAAAAAGCTATTCGTTGGGCTGTTCGGCTACACACAGGTGTCAGGGTTTAGTCTAAGACTTCTCCGCCACTGCTACCCTGGTCGGGCTACACAGGGGATGATGGGCATAGCTTCCAGCTAGGTCAGGAGAATACAACATCAGGGTTTCTCTACCAGACATTTAAAACACCTTTTACAGGTGCATCTCAATAAAGTAGAATATCATTGAAAAAGTTAATTTAATTTAATTCAAAAAGTTAAACTCATATATTATACAGATTCATTAAACACAGAGTGATCTATTTCAAGCGTTTATTTATTTTAATTGTAATACCAAAATGTTGACCTACTGAAAGGAATTACTAGATCAATTTGGCATTGCCTGTGGCACTGCTGATGTGTTATGGAAGCCCAGTTATTAGTCTTCAGCTCAATTGCACATGTTGAGTCTGGTGTCTCTCATCTCCCTCTTGACTAGTGTTGGGCGCAAATATTCGAATCGCGGATATTAATCGTGAATATCGTCACTTCGAGAATTCGTGAATATTTAAAATATAGTGATATTTATTCGTAATTTCGAATATTCTAGATAATTTTTTCATCAGTAGCCTCCCTTCTTGCTTGTGGGCCAATGAGAAGGCTGCAATGTCTTTATCTGAGCTTAGCAAAATCCCTAGCAACCAACAGGAAAGTTGCCTACCCCTTACTATATAAGAACCTCCCCAGAAGCCCTTGTATGCAGTATTTTGCAGATCTGAGAGAGACAGCAGTGTCATTGCTGTGCTCTCTGCTTTCCTGTGTCATTATATTAGATAGATAGTTAGTTAGCTTATATATATAATACCGATAGTTAGTGGGAGATAGTCAGTGTAGGTTAGATAGTGATATAGTGTAGCTTATAGGTTCTGCTGTCCATACATACATGCCACATACATAGTGTTGTACCGTATGTATGTATGTATGTATGCTACATACATACACACATACATAGTGCTGTGATGTCACAAATTCACAACAATACTTAGTGCACCAATCACTAATGTAGTCAGACCTGTTAAAATGTGAAGTTGCATGTATTGCGCCAAAATACTCACACCATTAGTGCCGATTTCGCAATCGCGAATATATTGGAGCATTCTATCTGCATATAAAGCTATTGTAATGTTTTGCCGTGCCACATAATTTTTCCAGTCTCAGGAAACTTCTAGCAGCTTGAAAAATGTAGCTATAGTGACCCACGCCTGTATTGCGCATGCATTACGAGCATATTACATTGACGATTTTCGCAATCAAGATCATATTCGCGAATTCTCGAATATATGATGAATAGGGGTGAGCGAACCCGAACTGTATAATTTTGGGGTATCCGTGACACGGACCCGAACCCGAACAATTTCGTAAAAGTCCGTGTTCGGGTTCGGTGTTCGGCGCTTTCTTGGCGCTTTTTGAAAGGCTGCAAAGCAGCCAATCAACAAGCGTCATACTACTTGGTCCAAGAGGCCATCACAGCCATGCCTACTATTGGCATGGATGTGATTGGCCAGTGCACCATGTGACCCAGCCTCTATTTAAGCAGGAGTCACGTAGCGCCGCACATCACTCTGCTATGATCAGTATAGGGAGAGGTTGCAGCTGCGACGTTAGGGCGAGATTAGGCAGATTAACTCCTCCAAAAGACTTCATTCTGTGATCGATCTGCAGCTGTGGATCATTGAAGTGCTATTATTGACTTGCTCACTTTTTTGAGGCTGCCCAGAGCGTTTTTAGATCACTTTTTTTCTGGGGTGATCGGCGGCCATTTTGTGACTTGTGGTGCGCCAGCACGAGCTATCACCAAGTGTATTTAACCATCGATAGTGTGGTTATTTTGTGCTATATCCTACATCAGCTGCAGGCTGAGCCTGTGTCACCCAAGTGCATTTAACCATCAACAGTCTGATTATTTTTTGGCCATATACTACATCAGCTGCAGGCTGAGCCTGTGTCACCCAAGTGCATTTAACCATCAACAGTGTGGTTATTTTTTGGCCATATATTACATCAGGGGCAAGTTGAGCCTGTCACCCAGCGCCTAAAAAATAGACCTGACATTTCTATTCAACCAAATCTGCACAGTTTTAGCTGGTCAAGTTATTTGTAGTGACCGTAAAAGCAGACTTTTTGTTCTGGGTTGAAAAAGCATTCCCAAATTTGCCATTCTGAAAATAACTAGTTTGTGGTATTTGAGGCCTACTAGAAATCTATCCCAAAAAGAAAATCTTACATTGAAGGTATTGATAGTGTGATTCAGAAAAACCTAAGACACATGCTAGCGTGCTGATAGAAGTGTCATTCTGTGATTAAACCTATAACTGTCACACAGCACAAAAAAAAACAGGTCTCACATCTCTATTCAACCAAATCTGCACAGTTTTAGCTGGTCAAGTTATTTGTAGTGACCGTAAAAGCAGACTTTTTGTTCTGGGTTGAAAAAGCATTCCCAAATTTGCCATTCTGAAAATAACTAGTTTGTGGTATTTGAGGCCTACTTGAAATCTATCCCAAAAAGAAAATCTTACATTGAAGGTATTGATAGTGTGATTCAGAAAAACCTAAGACACACGCTAGCGTGCTGATAGAAGTGTCATTCTGTGATTAAACCTATAACTGTCACACAGCGCAAAAAAAAAACAGGTCTAACATCTCTATTCAACCAAATCTGCACAGTTTTAGCTGGTCAAGTTATTTGTAGTGACCGTAAAAGCAGACTTTTTGTTCTGGGTTGAAAAAGCATTCCCAAATTTGCCATTCTGAAAATAACTAGTTTGTGGTATTTGAGGCCTACTTGAAATCTATCCCAAAAAGAAAATCTTACATTGAAGATATTGATAGTGTGATTCAGAAAAACCTAAGACACACGCTAGCGTGCTGATAGAAGTGTCATTCTGTGATTAAACCTATAACTGTCACACAGCGCAAAAAAAAAACAGGTCTCACATCTCTATTCAACCAAATCTGCACAGTTTTAGCTGGTCAAGTTATTTGTAGTGACCGTAAAAGCAGACTTTTTGTTCTGGGTTGAAAAAGCATTCCCAAATTTGCCATTCTCAAAATTACTAGTTTGTGGTATTTGAGGCCTACTTGAAATCTATCCCAAAAAGAAAATCTTACATTGAAGGTATTGATAGTGTGATTCAGAAAAACCTAAGACACACGCTAGCGTGCTGATAGAAGTGTCATTCTGTGATTAAACCTATAACTGTCACACAGCGCAAAAAAAAAAACAGGTCTCACATCTCTATTCAACCAAATCTGCACAGTTTTAGCTGGTCAAGTTATTTGTAGTGACCGTAAAAGCAGACTTTTTGTTCTGGGTTGAAAAAGCATTCCCAAATTTGCCATTCTGAAAATAACTAGTTTGTGGTATTTGAGGCCTACTTGAAATCTATCCCAAAAAGAAAATCTTACATTGAAGGTATTGATAGTGTGATTCAGAAAAACCTAAGACACACGCTAGCGTGCTGATAGAAGTGTCATTCTGTGATTAAACCTATAACTGTCACACAGCGCAAAAAAAAAACAGGTCTCACATCTCTATTCAACCAAATCTGCACAGTTTTAGCTGGTCAAGTTATTTGTAGTGACATTAAAAGCAGACTTTTTGTTCTGGGTTGAAAAAGCATTCCCAAATTTGCCATTCTGAAAATAACTAGTTTGTGGTATTTGAGGCCTACTTGAAATCTATCCCAAAAAGAAAATCTTACATTGAAGGTATTGATAGTGTGATTTAGAAAAACCTAAGACACACGCTAGCGTGCTGATAGAAGTGTCATTCTGTGATTAAACCTATAACTGTCACACAGCGCAAAAAAAAAAACAGGTCTCACATCTCTATTCAACCAAATCTGCACAGTTTTAGCTGGTCAAGTTATTTGTAGTGACCGTAAAAGCAGACTTTTTGTTCTGGGTTGAAAAAGCATTCCCAAATTTGCCATTCTGAAAATAACTAGTTTGTGGTATTTGAGGCCTACTTGAAATCTATCCCAAAAAGAAAATCTTACATTGAAGGTATTGATAGTGTGATTCAGAAAAACCTAAGACACACGCTAGCGTGCTGATAGAAGTGTCATTCTGTGATTAAACCTATAACTGTCACACAGCGCAAAAAAAAAACAGGTCTCACATCTCTATTCAACCAAATCTGCACAGTTTTAGCTGGTCAAGTTATTTGTAGTGACCGTAAAAGCAGACTTTTTGTTCTGGGTTGAAAAAGCATTCCCAAATTTGCCATTCTTAAAATAACTAGTTTGTGGGATTTGAGGCCTACTTGAAATCTATCCCAAAAAGAAAATCTTACATTGAAGGTTTTGATAGTGTCATTCAGAAAAACCTAAGACACACGCTAGCGTGCTGATAGAAGTGTCATTCTGTGATTAAACCTATAACTGTCACACAGCGCAAAAAAAAAACAGGTCTCACATCTCTATTCAACCAAATCTGCACAGTTTTAGCTGGTCAAGTTATTTGTAGTGACCGTAAAAGCAGACTTTTTGTTCTGGGTTGAAAAAGCATTCCCAAATTTGCCATTCTCAAAATTGTTGTGAACGGGAACAATGAGGAAAACATCTAATAAGGGACGCGGACGTGGACATGGTCGTGGTGGTGTTAGTGTACCCTCTGGTGCTGGGAGAGGACGTGGCCATTCTGCCACAGCCACACATCCTAGTGAACCAACTACCTCATGTCCCAGTAGCCAGCAGAATTTACAGCGATATTTGGTGGGGCCCAATGCCGTTCTAAGGATGGTAAGGCCTGAGCAGGTGCAAGCATTAGTCAATTGGGTGGCAGACAGTGAATCCAGCACGTTCACATTATCTCCCACCCAGTCTTCTGCAGAAAGCGCACAGATAGCGCATGAAAACCAAGCCCATCGGTCTGTCACATCACCCCCATGCATATCAGGGAAACTGTCTGAGCCTCAAGTTATGCAGCAGTCTCTTATGCTGTTTGAAGACTCTGCTGCCAGGGTTTCCCAAGGGCATCCACCTAGCCCTTCCCCAGGGGTGGAAGAGATAGAATGCACTAACGCACAACCACTTATTTTTCCTGATGATGAGGACATGGGAATACCACCTCAGCACGTCTCTGATGATGACGAAACACAGGTGCCAACTGCTGCGTCTTTCTGCAGTGTGCAGACTGAACAGGAGGTCAGGGGTCAAGACTGGGTGGAAGACGATGCAGGGGACGATGAGGTCCTAGACCACACATGGAATGAAGGTCGTGCCACTGACTTTCACAGTTCGGAGGAAGAGGCAGTGGTGAGACCGAGCCAACAGCGTAGCAAAAGAGGGAGCAGTGGGCAAAATCAGAACACCCGCCGCCAAGAGACTTCGCCTGCTACTGACCGCCGCCATCTGGGACCGAGCACCCCAAAGGCAGCTTCAAGCAGTTCCCTGGCATGGCACTTCTTCAAACAATGTGCTGACGACAAGACCCGAGTGGTTTGCACGCTGTGCCATCAGAGCCTGAAGCGAGGCATTAACGTTCTGAACCTTAGCACAACCTGCATGACCAGGCACCTGCATGCAAAGCATGAACTGCAGTGGAGTAAACACCTTAAAAACAAGGAAGTCACTCAGGCTCCCCCTGCTGCCTCTTCTGCTGCTGCCGCCTCGGCCTCTTCTGCTGCTGCCTCGGCCTCTTCTGCTGCTGCTGCCGCCGCCTCGGCCTCTTCCTCTGCCTCTGGAGGAACGTTGGCACCTGCCGCCCAGCAAACATGGGATGTACCACCAACACCACCGCCTGCGTCACCAAGCATCTCAACCATGTCACACGGCAGCGTTCAGCTCTCCATCTCACAAACATTTGAGAGAAAGCGTAAATTCCCACCTAGCCACCCTCGATCCCTGGCCCTGAATGCCAGCATTTCTAAACTACTGGCCTATGAAATGCTGTCATTTAGGCTGGTGGACACACACAGCTTCAAACAGCTCATGTCACTTGCTGTCCCACAGTATGTTGTTCCCAGCCGCCACTACTTCTCCAAGAGAGCCGTGCCTTCCCTGCACAACCAAGTGTCCGATAAAATCAAGTGTGCACTGCGCAACGCCATCTGTGGCAAGGTCCACCTAACCACAGATATGTGGACCAGTAAGCACGGCCAGGGACGCTATATCTCCCTAACTGCACACTGGGTAAATGTAGTGGCGGCTGGGCCCCAGGCGGAGAGCTGTTTGGCGCACGTCCTTCCGCCGCCAAGGATCGCAGGGCAACATTCTTTGCCTCCTGTCTCCTCCTCCTCCTACTCAGCTTCCTCCTCCTCTTCTTCCACCTGCTCATCCAGTCAGCCACACACCTTCACCACCAACTTCAGCACAGCCCAGGGTAAACGTCAGCAGGCCATTCTGAAACTCATATGTTTGGGGGACAGGCCCCACACCGCACAGGAGTTCTGGCGGGGTATAGAACAACAGACCGATGAGTGGTTGCTGCCGGTGACCCTCAAGCCCGGCCTGGTGGTGTGCGATAATGGGCGAAATCTCGTTGCAGCTCTGAGACTACCCGGTTTGACGCACATCCCTTGCCTGGCGCATGTGCTGAATTTGGTGGTGCAGAAGTTCATTCGCAACTACCCCGACATGTCAGAGCTGCTGCATAAAGTGCGGGCCGTCTGTTCGCGCTTCCGGCGTTCACACCCTGCCGCTGCTCGCCTGTCTGCGCTACAGCGTAACTTCGGCCTTCCCGCTCACCGCCTCATATGCGACGTACCCACCAGGTGGAACTCCACCTTGCATATGCTGGACAGACTGTGCGAGCAGCAGCAGGCCATAGTGGAGTGTCAGCTGCAGCACGCACGGGTCAGTCGCACTGCGGATCAGACACACTTCCCCACCAATGACTGGGCCTCCATGCGAGACCTGTGTGCCCTGTTGCGCTGTTTCGAGTACTCCACCAACATGGCCAGTGGCGATGACGCCGTTATCAGCGTTACAATACCACTTCTATGTCTCCTTGAGAAAACACTTAGGGCGATGATGGAAGAGGAGGTGGCCCAGGAGGAAGAGGAGGAAGAGGGGTCATTTTTAGCACTTTCAGGCCAGTCTCTTCAAAGTGACTCAGAGGGAGGTTTTTTGCAACACCAGAGGCCAGGTACAAATGTGGCCAGACAGGGCCCACTACTGGAGGACGAGGAGGACGAGGATGAGGTGGAGGAGGATGAGGATGAAGCATGTTCACAGCGGGGTGGCACCCAAAGCAGCTCGGGCCCATCACTGGTGCGTGGCTGGGGGGAAACACAGGACGATGACGATACGCCTCCCACAGAGGACAGCTTGTCCTTACCTCTGGGCAGCCTGGCACACATGAGCGACTACATGCTGCAGTGCCTGCGCAATGACAGCAGAGTTGCCCACATTTTAACGTGTGCGGACTACTGGGTTGCCACCTTGCTGGATCCCCGGTACAAAGACAATGTGCCCACCTTACTTCCTACACTGGAGCGTGATAGGAAGATGCGCGAGTACAAACGCACGTTGGTAGACGCGCTACTGAGAGCATTCATAAATGTCACAGGGGAACAGGTGGAAGCCCAAGGCGAAGGCAGAGGAGGAGCAAGAGGTCGCCAATGCAGCTGTGTCACGGCCAGCTCCTCTGAGGGCAGGGTTAGCATGGCAGAGATGTGGAAAAGTTTTGTCACCACGCCACAGCTAAGTGCACCACCACCTGATACGGAACGTGTTAGCAGGAGGCAACATTTCACTAACATGGTGGAACAGTACCTGTGCACACCCCTCCACGTACTGACTGATGGTTCGGCCCCATTCAACTTCTGGGTCTCCAAATTGTCCACGTGGCCAGAGCTAGCCTTTTATGCCTTGGAGGTGCTGGCCTGCCCGGCGGCCAGCGTTTTGTCTGAACGTGTATTCAGCACGGCAGGGGGTGTCATTACAGTCAAACGCAGCCGCCTGTCTACAGCCAATGTGGACAAGCTGACGTTCATAAAAATGAACCAGGCATGTATCCCACAGGACCTGTCCATCCCTTGTGCAGATTAGATATTAACTACCTCCCCTTAACAATATATTATTCTACTCCAGGGCACTTCCTCATTCAATACTATTTTTAATTTCATTTTACCATTATATTGCGGGGCAACCCAAAGTTGAATGAACCTCTCCTCTCTCTGGGTGCCGGGGCCTAAATGTGTGACAGTGGCCTGTTCCAGTGGTGGGTGACGTGAAGCCTGATTCTCTGCTATGACATGAAGACTTATTCTGTGCTGACATGAAGCCAGATTCTCTGTTACGCGACCTCTCTCCTCTGCCTGGGTGCCTGGGCCTAAATATGTGACAGTGGCCTGTTCCAGTGGTGGGTGACGTGAAGCCTGATTCTCTGCTATGACATGAAGACAGATTCTGTGCTGACATCAGGCCAGATTCTCTGTTACGGGACCTCTCTCCTCTGCCTGGGTACCTGGGCCTAAATGTGTGACAGTGGCCTGTTCCAGTGGTGGGTGACGTGAAGCCTGATTCTCTGCTATGACATGAATACAGATTCTGCGCTGACATAAGGCCAGATTCTCTGTTACGGGACCGCTCTCCTCTGTCTGGGTGCCGGGGCCTAAATGTGTGACAGTGGCCTGTTCCAGTGGTGGGTGACGTGAAGCCTGATTCTCTGCTATGACATGAAGACAGATTCTGCGCTGACATAAGGCCAGATTCTCTGTTACGGGACCTCTCTCCTCTGCCTGGGTACCTGGGCCTAAATGTGTGACAGTGGCCTGTTCCAGTGGTGGGTGACGTGAAGCCTGATTCTCTGCTTTGACATGAATACAGATTCTGCGCTGACATAAGGCCAGATTCTCTGTTACGGGACCTCTCTCCTCTGCCTGGGTGCCTGGGCCTAAATATGTGACAGTGGCCTGTTCCAGTGGTGGGTGACGTGAAGCCTGATTCTCTGCTATGACATGAATATAGATTCTGCGCTGACATACGGCCAGATTCTCTGTTACGGGACCTCTCTCCTCTGTCTGGGTGCCGGGGCCTAAATATGTGACAGTGGCTTGTTCCAGTGGTGGGTGACGTGAAGCCTGATTCTCTGCTATGACATGAAGACAGATTCTGTGCTGACATAAGGCCAGATTCTCTGTTACGAGACCTCTCTCCTCTGCCTGGGTGCCTGGGCCTAAATGTGTGACAGTGGCCTGTTCCAGTGGTGGGTGACGTGAAGCCTGATTCTCTGCTATGACATGAAGACAGATTCTGTGTTGACATAAGGCCAGATTCTCTGTTACGGGACCTCTCTCCTCTGACTGGGTGCCTGGGCCTAAATGTGTGACAGTGGCCTGTTCCAGTGGTGGGTGACGTGAAGCCTGATTCTCTGCTATGACATGAAGACAGATTCTGTGCTGACATCAGGCCAGATTCTCTGTTACGGGACCTCTCTCCTCTGCCTGGGTGCCTGGGCCTAAATGTGTGACAGTGGCCTGTTTCAGTGGTGGGTGACGTGAAGCCTGATTCTCTGCTATTCAAGGAAACAGGTCGGCACTTCACCTTTAGGTGCACGCTGCACGGGAAAGGAGCAATCTCCAGTAGATACAAAAGATAAATCCCAGCAGCTGTGTCTTTCAAATAAGCTTCTTTTTTATTTTTTCTTCATAAAGCAGAAAGTCCTACAACCAGGACGCGTTTCGGCATGCAAGCCTTTTTCAACAGGTACATCCATAAAATAAATCAAAACTTATATATAGGGTCTAGTTCAGCCCATTCATGACGTCTCCACCCAGTGGGTGGTATTTTAAATGAATAATTAATCAATCAATTAATGATAGCAGGTGAAAAACAAAGCAACATATGTCATGGGTTATATTCTACCTTATTGGAGAATCTATATATCCTTTTCATCACATGGCAGCGGTCTAAAAAGAATACATGAAAATATAATAAATGTATCTATATATTTCAAATATTATGCAACAACAAAATCTCATAAATGTGCGACCTCATACTCCCTATTAAGTCCCCTTGGATGCAGTGTATCCAGGGTATGGATCCAAAAAGCCTCTCTTCTGAGGAGAAGCCTTTTGACATCCCCCCCTCTCCTTGGTCTCTTTACCTGTTCTAATATTTGAAAACGTAACTGTGCGACAGTATGTTTGTATTCCTCAAAGTGACATGGAACCGGTAACATGAGTTTTTTTTTGTCCTGATATCAGATTTATGTTTACTGATGCGATCCTTCACTGCCTGCATTGTCTCACCCACATATAATAGGCCGCAAGGACATTTAATAAGGTATATAACATTTGCGGAATCACAGGTAAAAAAACCCTTTATTCCAAAACTTTTACCAGTATGAGGATGATGAAACGAAGGACCTTTAATTACATGTGAGCACTGGAGACAATGCAGGCAGGGAAATGTACCCATCCGCGGCGAGGATATCCGCTGTTGTTTCAACATTGCTTTTGTACTGCCTAAGTCTGCATGAACCAATTTGTCACGATAGTTCAAATTCTTTTTATTGCAGATGAGAGGTGAGTGTTTAAATTCATCAACCTGAGGGTACGCTTTATTTAACAGGTGCCAATGTTTCCTGACTATATTATCAATGCCTGTATTGAATGGATGGAATTTATGGATAAAAGCTATCCTGGATTTATCTACATCTAATGAGGCCCTCACCCCTTCCCTCCCTTCTCTAGCTGTTTTCAGAATACTCAATGGATAACCGCGTTCACAAAATCTCTCTGTCATTTCAGTGATCCTTATTTTTTGTACAGCCGGGTCTGAGACTATTCTTTCTACTCTCTGATATTGTGATTTGGGAATGGCTTTTTTAAGGGACAATGGGTGGGCACTCTTATAATGTAATATACTGTTTCTATCCGTGACCTTACGATAAATGTCAGTGGATAAATGACCCCCAAGGTTTTTGATGACTTTAGTGTCTAAAAAGCTCACCTGGTTTATGTCACAGGTAACTGTGAACTGTAGACCCTCAACTGCAATATTTAAATCATTCATGAAATCAGCTAGGGTCTCCCGGGACCCCGCCCATATGCAAAAAATGTCGTCCACGAATCTTTTCCAAATAATAGCGTTTTTTTGAAATAGCTTATTATTGTATACATATTTTTCTTCATTTTTTGCATATGGGCGGGGTCCCGGGAGACCCTAGCTGATTTCATGAATGATTTAAATATTGCAGTTGAGGGTCTACAGTTCACAGTTACCTGTGACATAAACCAGGTGAGCTTTTTAGACACTAAAGTCATCAAAAACCTTGGGGGTCATTTATCCACTGACATTTATCGTAAGGTCACGGATAGAAACAGTATATTACATTATAAGAGTGCCCACCCATTGTCCCTTAAAAAAGCCATTCCCAAATCACAATATCAGAGAGTAGAAAGAATAGTCTCAGACCCGGCTGTACAAAAAATAAGGATCACTGAAATGACAGAGAGATTTTGTGAACGCGGTTATCCATTGAGTATTCTGAAAACAGCTAGAGAAGGGAGGGAAGGGGTGAGGGCCTCATTAGATGTAGATAAATCCAGGATAGCTTTTATCCATAAATTCCATCCATTCAATACAGGCATTGATAATATAGTCAGGAAACATTGGCACCTGTTAAATAAAGCGTACCCTCAGGTTGATGAATTTAAACACTCACCTCTCATCTGCAATAAAAAGAATTTGAACTATCGTGACAAATTGGTTCATGCAGACTTAGGCAGTACAAAAGCAATGTTGAAACAACAGCGGATATCCTCGCCGCGGATGGGTACATTTCCCTGCCTGCATTGTCTCCAGTGCTCACATGTAATTAAAGGTCCTTCGTTTCATCATCCTCATACTGGTAAAAGTTTTGGAATAAAGGGTTTTTTTACCTGTGATTCCGCAAATGTTATATACCTTATTAAATGTCCTTGCGGCCTATTATATGTGGGTGAGACAATGCAGGCAGTGAAGGATCGCATCAGTAAACATAAATCTGATATCAGGACAAAAAAACTCATGTTACCGGTTCCATGTCACTTTGAGGAATACAAACATACTGTCGCACAGTTACGTTTTCAAATATTAGAACAGGTAAAGAGACCAAGGAGAGGGGGGGATGTCAAAAGGCTTCTCCTCAGAAGAGAGGCTTTTTGGATCCATACCCTGGATACACTGCATCCAAGGGGACTTAATAGGGAGTATGAGGTCGCACATTTATGAGATTTTGTTGTTGCATAATATTTGAAATATATAGATACATTTATTATATTTTCATGTATTCTTTTTAGACCGCTGCCATGTGATGAAAAGGATATATAGATTCTCCAATAAGGTAGAATATAACCCATGACATATGTTGCTTTGTTTTTCACCTGCTATCATTAATTGATTGATTAATTATTCATTTAAAATACCACCCACTGGGTGGAGACGTCATGAATGGGCTGAACTAGACCCTATATATAAGTTTTGATTTATTTTATGGATGTACCTGTTGAAAAAGGCTTGCATGCCGAAACGCGTCCTGGTTGTAGGACTTTCTGCTTTATGAAGAAAAAATAAAAAAGAAGCTTATTTGATTCTCTGCTATGACATGAATACAGATTCTGCGCTGACATAAGGCCAGATTCTCTGTTACGGGACCGCTCTCCTCTGCCTGGGTGCCGGGGCCTAAATGTGTGACAGTGGCCTGTTCCAGTGGTGGGTGACGTGAAGCCTGATTCTCTGCTATGACATGAAGACTGATTCTGCGCTGACATAAGGCCAGATTCTCTGTTACGGGACCTCTCTCCTCTGCCTGGGTGCCTGGGCCTAAATGTGTGACAGTGGCCTGTTCCAGTGGTGGGTGACATGAAGCCTGATTCTCTGCTATGACATGAAGACAGATTCTGTGCTGACATCAAGCCAGATTCTCTGTTAAGGGACCTCTCTCCTCTGACTGGGTGCCTGGGCCTAAATGTGTGACAGTGGCCTTTTCCAGTGGTGGGTGACGTGAAGCTTGATTCTCTGCTATGACATGAAGACAGATTCTGCGCTGACATAAGGCCAGATTCTCAGTTACGGGACCGCTCTCCTCTGTCTGGGTGCCGGGGCCTAAATGTGTGACAGTGGCCTGTTCCAGTGGTGGGTGACGTGAAGCCTGATTCTCTGCTATGACATGAAGACAGATTCTGTGCTGACATGAAGCCAGATTCTCTGCTATGGCATGAAGAGACTGATTCTGTGCTGACATGAAGCCAGATTCTTTGCTATGGCATGAAGAGACTGATTCTCTGCTGACGTGAAACCAGATTCTCTGCTATGGGACCTCTGTCCAATTGATATTGGGTCATTTTTATTTTTATTTTTTTTATTTTAATTTATTTCCCTATCCACATTTGTTTGCAGGGGATTTACCTACATGTTGCTGCCTTTTGCAGCCCTCTAGCTCTTTCCTGGGCTGTTTTACAGCCTTTTTAGTGCCCAAAAGTTCGGGTCCCCATTGACTTCAATGGGGTTCGGGTTCGGGACGAAGTTCGGATCGGGTTCGGA
Organism: Bufo bufo; assembly: GCF_905171765.1. Lineage (NCBI taxonomy): Eukaryota > Metazoa > Chordata > Amphibia > Anura > Bufonidae > Bufo > Bufo bufo. The sequence continues at coordinate 540,958,824 of NC_053391.1, read as the reverse complement.
TCCCGAACCCGAACATTTCCGGGAAGTTAGGCCGAACTTCTCGAACCCGAACATCCAGGTGTTCGCTCAACTCTAATGATGAATATTCTACCAAATATTTTCTAAATATCGCAAATTCTAATATTGCCCCTGCCGCTCATTACTACTTTTGACAATACCACATAGATTCTTAAGTCAGGAGAGTTTTCTGGCCAATCAATGATACAGTGGCTATTAAACCATGTATTGGTATTTTTGGCAGTGTGGGCAGGTGCGAAGTCCTGCTGGAAAATGAAATCAGCATCTCCATAAAGCTTATCAGCAGAGGGAAGCATGAAGTACTCTAAAATATCCTGGTAGATGGCTGCGCTGACTTTGGACTTGATATAAAACAGTGGCCCAACACCAGCAGATGACATGGCTCCTCAAACCATCAATGACTGTGGAACCTTCACACTGGACCTCTAGCAACTTGAATTGTTTGCCTTTCTACTCTTCCTCCAGACTCTGGTCCCATAATTTCCAAACAAAATACAGAATTTACTTGCATCTAAAAACAAGACTTTGGACCACTGAGTAACAGCCCAGTCCTTTTTCTCTTTAGCCCAGGTAAGACTCTTCTGATGCTGTCTGATGAGTGGCTTGACACAAGGAATGCAATAGTTGCAATCCATGTTCTGGATACATCTGTGTGTGGTGACTTCAGCCACTGTTCTTAGGAAACCTTTGCAGGTATTTTGTGTCGATTAGCCGATTAGTGTGATACAATGACTTTACAATATTGAACTTTTTCACAATATTTTAATTTTCTGAGATGCTGACCTTTGGGTTTTTATTAGCGGTAAGCTAAATCATGAACATTAAAATCAATAAACACTTTATCTAGATCACTCTGTATGTAATGAATCTACAGTCCATAAATATTGGGACATCAACACAATTCTAACATTTTTGGCTCTATACACCACCACAATGGATTTGAAATGAAACAAACAAGATGTGCTTTAACTGCAGACTGTCAGCTTTAATTTGAGGGTATTTACATCCAAATCAGGTGAACGGTGCAGGAATTACAACAGTTTGCATATGTGCTTCCCACTTGTTAAGGGACCTAAAGTAATGGGACAGAATAATAATCATAAATCAAACTTTCACTTTTTAATACTTGGTTGCAAATCCTTTTGCAGTCAATTATCCCTGGTGATGCTCTGCCAGGCCTCTACTGCAACTGTCTTCAGTTCCTGCTTGTTCTTGGGGCATTTTCCCTTCAGTTTTGTCTTCAGCAAGTGAAATGCGTGCTCAATCGGATTCAGCTCAGGTGATTGACTTGGCCATTGCATAACATTCCACTTCTTTCCCTTAAAAAACTCTTTGGTTGCTTTTGCAGTATGCTTTGAGTCATTGTCCATCTGCACTGTGAAGCGCTGTCTAATGAGTTCTGAATCATTTGGCTGACTATGAGCAGATAATATTGCCCAAAACGCTTCAGAATTTATCCTGCTGCTTTTGTCAGCAGTCACATCATCAATAAATACAAGAGAACCAGTTCCATTGACAGCCATACATGCCCACGCCATGACAATACCACCACCATGCTTCACTGATGAGGTGGTATGCTTAGGATCATGAGCAGTTCCATACTTCTCCATACTCTTCTCTTCCCATCACTCTGGTACAAGTTCATCTTGGTCTCATCTGTCCATAGGATGTTGTTCCAGAACTGTGAAAACTTTTTTAGATGTTTGGCAAACTCTAATCTGGCCTTCCTGTTTTTGAGGTTCACCAATGGTTTACATCTTGTGGTGAACCCTCTGTATTCACTCTGGTGAAGTCTTCTCTTGATTGTTGACTTTGACACACATACATCTACCTTCTGGAGAGTGTTCTTGATCTGGCCAACTGTTGTGAAGGGTGTTTTCTTCACCAGGGAAAGAATTCTTCGGTCATCCACCACAGTTGTTTTCCGTGGTCTTCCGGGTCTTTTGGTGTTGCTGAGCTCACAGGTGCGTTCCTTCTTTTTAAGAACGTTCCAAACAGTTGTTTTGGCCACGCCTAATGTTTTTGCTATCTCTCTGATGGGTTTGTTTTGTTTTTTCAGCCTAATTATGGCTTGCTTCACTGATAGTGACAGCTCTTTGGATCTCATCTTGAGAGTTGACAGCAACAGATTCCAAATGCACACTTGAAATGAGCTCTGGACCTTTTATCTGCTCATTGTAATTGGGATAATGAGGGTATAACACACACCTGGCCATGGAGCAGCTGATAAGCCAATTGTCCTATTACTTTTGGTTCCTTAACAAGTGGGAGGCACATATGCAAACTGTTGTAATTCCTGCACCGTTCACCTGATTTGGATGTAAATATCCTCAAATTAAAGCTGACAGTCTGCAGTTAAAGCACATCTTGTTCGTTTCATTTCAAATCCATTGTGGTGGTGTATAGAGCCAAAAATGTTAGAATTGTGTTGATGTCCCAATATTTATGGACCTGACTGTATATAATATATGAGTTTCACGTTTTGAATTGAATAACTGAAATAAAATAATTTTTCAATGATATACTAATTTATTCAGAGGAACCTATAATTCAGCTACAATTGAATCAAATTTCTTTGCCGATTCGGAGGATTCCGAACAAAGTAAATTTTAGGAATTTTACACATCTCTAACGAGAAGCAACATCTTGTGAGGGTTTTTAGCAATAGAGTTCACTGACAGCAGACATATCTTGAAAATGTTTATGATAAACGTCATGTGGATAACATTTGAAAAACTTTTTAAAACATTTTCAATGCAATACTTGTGTAATACTGTACAAGATAGAAACACTGAGAATTTTTTTTAGCTGATGTTGATGTCTATGTCAATGTTTCATCTTGTGGTTATTTTACTATTGGACAAAAGAGAGTTAAGGAATTGATCCTTTTTGCAATAATGTGTTCAATGAGGTTTGAAGGCTTAATGTACTCTGAGTTTCCAGAAGTGCATGTTTAATCATTAGTTCTGCCAATAAAATTCAGGAAACCTAGAGTAAATAGGCATCATTCTGTGATCATCCCAACCTTGCTCTCAATCTGTTATTTTCCTAGCAATCCTTAGCTTTGGTATCCAACTAATGATAGAAAGAAAACAAATGCTTCCTTTTTTGTATAACGGTACAACGGGAACAGAACACCATATGACGAAATCCACAACACATCCCCTTTGAGACAACCACCAAAAACTGGACAGAATATGGTCTTTTAGGTTTGTTTAATCTCAAAGAGAAAATATACACAATGCTGGTTACATGTCCGATTAAAGGGGTTCTCCAAGAATTTTGAAAATGAAAATACTTAAATATTACTTTATTATAAATATATTCTCAAATACCTTTCATTAGTTATAATGGCTCATCTTGTCTAGAGAGCAATCATTAGGAGAAACAAAAATGGCCACTGTCCTATTACTGCACACAAAACCTGTCCTAATACCTCATCCTCCTCTCTGCTCTACTTGTCAGGGATTATGATCCTGAATACAGATGATAAGATCTTTAGCTGAATCTCTGTAGGAAGGGAGTTAATGAGGAGACGTGAAGTACAGAGAGGATAGACAGGACAGATTGTGGTAAAGTAGACTGCATACTGCAGCAAGCAAACACTTACTAGAAGTACACAAATAGTCCGACAACATGGACAGTGATATACCAGAGAGGGATCATTGGCAAAAATTCCACAAAAACTCTGTATTTTAATCAGGGGCCATTTTTATAAGTCTTAAAGAGAAACTCTTAAAAATGTGCCCTGCTGGAGCCTAGAAAATTTTTGTATCCTGCAGAGTCCATTTAAAAAATGCATACGTTAATGTAAAAATAAATTCTACCATGGAACTGTATGATGAATGGACGCCACTGTACGGCATCAGTCTAAATCTGTTAACGCATACATTTTTGGTATGCATTAAATGGATGGCAAAAATACGATGTGAACCCAGCCCTAGTGTAAGAATAAGCACCAGTACACAGCGGAGCAGCGTACCGGAGAGGGGAGGCCGCTATTTACTGACAGAGCGCTTCCTGGTCCTGGTGGTCAGGGATGAGGACTGTGTTTCCCAAGGATCATTTTCTACTGAGAAATGCAGGGCATAGTATAATACACTATAATTTATATAATATAAAGATATTAGCCCTACCCCCGAATAATAATACAATTAGGAGGTCATTTATTATAAGTAAGGACGTCTATGTTAGGCGTATTTCTGACACAGATTTTTATGCAAAGGTCCTTAGCACTGCAATCTGCATATTTGTCAGGCTCATGCCAGGTCTAAAAAAGGATGGCGTGGGCAGGGAAAAGAATACAGTTATGGCCATCCAGTTATTGGATACCACCGCCATACATTGACCGGATAACACCTCTGTACAATGACTGGATAACACCGCCATACCCTGACCAGATAAAAGGGTATAAGAGCGCACAGTACATGGAACTACTAGGGGCACTGCACAGGGTGTGGTAAGAGGGCACAATGCAGGGTATAAGAGGGCACATTACAGGGTGAGGGGCACAGTACGGGTGGGGGGCACAGTCTCATGACACTGTGACATTAGAAGGTCCTTATAGTGAATGCAGTTCATACACCACCATAATAAGAGGCAGAGACAAGGGTGTGATTATGTAGCTTGAGATAAAAAATGTAACTGTCGGCCAGTATAGGCCCCAAAAATTAGGCAATAATCATTCACCTGACAGCAAAGAACTTTGGATTCTGTGGCTGGAGGTACATTAGGCGGTCACAGGATAAATATGTAACTGTCGGCAAATACAGGCCGCAAAAATTAGGCAATAGGCATTCACCTGACAGCAAAGAAATTTGGATTCTGTGGCTGGAGGTACATTAATCGGTCACAGAATAAAAAGTTAACTATCGGCCAGTACAGGCCCCAAAAATTAGGCAATAGAAATTCACCTAACAGCACAGATCATTGGATTCTGTGGCTGAAGGTACATAAGGCGGTCACAGGATAAAAATGTAACTGTCGGCCAGTACAGGTCCCAAAAATTAGACGATAGGCATTCACCTGACAGCAAAGAACTCTGGATTCTGTGGCTGGAGGTACATTAGGCGGTCTCAGGATAAATATACCGTAAAACTGTCGGCCAGTAAAGGCCCCAAAAATTAGGCAATAGGCAATCATCTGACAGCAAAGAACTTTGGATTCTGTGGCTGGAGGTGTAGTGTCCCACTAGGTAAATGTTGGCACTACACAAGGGTCAATTGGGCCACGTTTTTACTCCATCTCCTGTGGAACAGTGGCATTGTATTTTACACCACATTTTAATGTGTATTTCTATGCTTTTATGGGTATTTCCCTGTTGTATCTGAGTATCAGGCCTGTTAGGGTGTAATTCCTCCTCCAAGACAGTAGAGGGAGCTAGGGAACCCCTAATATAAATAGTCAGCTCCTGTTCAGAGAAAGAGTGGGTAGAGTCAGAAGTGAGTGTGGACTTTAGCTAGGCAGCAGCTAAAGGGAGCTTCCGACATGGAACTAGACAGCCCAGGCTTCTAGATGCTTCCAGGAGGCTAGTGAGTGCAGTCTAGCCTGCCTGAGGTTCTTGAGCCAGAGTTAGCTCAGAAGTTGTTACCAGGGGAAGAGTTACCTCCTGAGAAACCTGCAGTTCCTACCAAGTACAGTACAGAGCAGAGCAGAAGTGTTTCCAGCCAGACAAGTGAGCTGAAGGGCAGAAGGATCTATCTAATGCAAGGAGACATATACCTGAGGAAGTTTCTTTACCAAGGATAAAGCCACCAATAGGGCATACGGGCCTTGGGATCAAGACAGACAGGAGTTCTGAGTAATAGTGCACAGGATTTCTGAGGAAAAGGTGCAGCCTGATCTGTGAGTGTATTTAACCCTCTGAGTATCTTGCAAGAACATTGTTGCCTGCCATTATTTGTAAAAGCCTGCTTGACACTGCATCTGTCATATGGAACTGAACCTAAAAGAACTGTCTATAGTTAACTGCTTCAGTAAAGAAAGTTTTGGTTCACTATAAACTGTGTTCCTCACTTATTACTGCTATCAATCGGTGTGCCACCGTTACAGGCACTGGCGTCAAGAATCTTAAAGGGATCTTGCCACAGGCACATTAAACCTGCAACACCCAGGGCACCTCACCTACCACCAGCCTGGTCCCTATATACAGAGAGTGCCCCAGAGGACTACTGTGCCAGCCTCTCCATCACTGCTGTACGCCTGCCCAGGGTTTCCCTACAAACTGTGAGTAACCAAGAGCAGCCCTCGTTTGCCTAAGTAACCGTGACCTCACATTCGCAATACCCTGCAAGGCTGCGTACTGCAGAGGTACATTAGGCGGTCACAGGATAAATATGTAACTGTCGGCCAGTACAGGCCCCAAAAATTAGGCATTTATCTGACATAAAAGGCCTTTTATGCCGCTGTATATACATAAGGCAAGGACCATTCTTTGTTCTGGATCGTGGCAGATATGTGTGGGCTGACATGAGGAAATTCAATTACACGTGGTCATCATAGGTGTTGAATTCCTCCGAGATCCATGCCTCATTATTTTTTTTAAATGTGAGGAAGTCCACACTGTCGTGAGCTAGGCAAGTGCTCTAATCGGTCATGATCCTCCCTGCTGCGCTGAACGTCCTTTCGGACAGGACAGTCAACGAGGGGCAAGCCAAGAGTTCCATGGCAAATTGTGCCAGCCCTGGCCACAGGTCAAGCCTGCACACCCAGTAGTCAAGAGGTTCCTTGCTTCTCAGAGTAGTCGGACACCTGTCGGTCTAGGCGATCCCTGAGGCTGGATCCAAAGGGAGGCAGTCGAGTTAGCTGCAAGAATGATCTCATATGCGAAGTGACCAACACATCTTCACACCGCCCTCTTTTTGCAGGCGCGGAAGGATTGGTACCCGCACCTGCTTTGCTGTGGGTGGAAATTCCTCTGCCAGTTCCCGCAACAGCAGAATGCAGCATCTCTCGCAGCAAGGCCTGGAAATTCTGCATTCTGACAGCCCTCTGTGATGCTGATAACATGGCCGCCATTTTGTGTTTGTACCGTGGGTCTAAGTACATTGCCACCCAGTACAGGTCCTTGACCTTTATGCTTTTTATACGCCGGTCTCTCTTCAAATACTGGAGAATGAAGGCCCCGATTTGCACTAAATTGGAAGCAGTGGAGCACCCTGGCTCCTTCTCATTGCCCAGGAGAATGTCATCCTCGGTTTCCTCCCCCCATCCTCGGACAACACCAAGGATCCACAAAAAGTTTAAAGCCTGCTCTTCTTGCTCCTCATTTCCCCAGCCACCATCCTCCTCTGACTCCTCTTCAGACTCCTGATGACTTGTCTCAGATGGAGTAACCCCCCCAGGAATTCATTCAGCATTGCGATTTCCTCATCTTGCAGCTCCTGCTCCTCGACGGCTTGATCAATGACATGACGCAAGAAAGCATAAGGTACGATGTCACTGATGGCACCCTGGCTGTGCCTGACCAGTTTGATGATCTCATCAAATGGCCGCAGAAGTCTGCATGCGTCGCTCATGAGTAGCAACTGCCACGGGGAAAAGAAACCAAGCTCCCTGTCCTGCTGCAGAGTTCGTACAGGTAGTCGTTAATGGCACGTTTCTGCTGGAGCAGCCTATCAAGCATATACAAGGTGGAGTTCCAGTGCATCGGGCAGTCACAAATCAGACGTCTGATGGGCAAGTGGTGTCGCCACTGAATGTCAGCAAGGCAAGTCATGGCCGTGTAAGATCTTCTAAAATTGCCAGAGATTTTCCTGGCCTGCCGCAAGACGTCCTGGATTCAGGGGTATTTGGCAACAAATTGCTGCATGACTAAGTTCAGGACGTGTGCCATGCACGGCACGTGTGTCATTTTGTCCTGTTTCAGCGCACTCAGCAGATTGGCACCGTTGTCGCACTCCACTTTACCAACTGTAAAATTGAGCGGGGTTAGCCACTGATCGGCCTGTGACCGCAGATCTGAAAGCAGTGCAGGACCAGTGTGGCTCTTGGCTTCCAGGCACAACAGCCACAGCCCAGCATGGCAATGTCTCACCTGGAAAGCCGAATAGGTTCTGGGGAGCTTGAGGGGGTGCAGCGGAAGAGGCGGTAGTAGTGGAATAGGAGGAGTCAGCCGAGGAGGAGACGGAGGATGGAGTAGCAGGAGGACAAGAAGAAGAGGCAGGCCTGCAGGCAATCCGTGGCGGTAACACCAAATCAACACGGGTGCCATGAGTTACATGCTTGATGGCCATCAGAAGGTTCACCCAGTGGGCAGTAAAAGTTATGTACCTTCCCTGCCCGTGTTTGCTAGACCATGTGTCTGTTGTCAGATAAATCTTGGCACCGACACTGTGTGCCAGAGATATATTAACTTGCCGCTAAACGTGGCCATATAGTTCAGGGATGCCCTTCTGGGAGAAATATTTCCTTCCGGGGACCTTCCATTGCGGTGTGCCAATGGCCACAAATTTTCTAAACTCCTCTGAGTCCACCAAGTTATATTGCAGTAGTTGGGGGGCTAGCAGTTCCGACAAGCCAGCGGTCAGCCTTTGGGCAAGAGGATTTTCCGGCGTCATCATTTTTTACGCTCAAACATTTGGGCCACGGAACCTGCCTTGTGCCAGATTAACGCAACTACGGCACAGTGGAAGGTGGAGGACAAATGGGAGGAGAGAGGAGAAGGAGAAGAGGCAGGACATTGAGCACCGGGAGTGTGGCTTTGTGGGTTCTGACATCGTTTCTCCCACTGGGCTCAGTGATGGAAGGCCAGGTGCCTTCTTAAGGCGGTCGTCTCTAGGTGAGTGTTGGGCTTACAGCGACTTATGCGTTGACAGCACAGGCTGCAGATGGCAACACTATTATCAGCAGCTGACACATTAAAAAAAGCCCACACTGCGGAGCCATGTGCCGGCGTCCTGGGAGCTCCAGTTTAATTTGCAGTCTGCTTTTTGCCTCCTGTGCACTGCAAGTTCTGCCTGCTTCTCCTCCTTCCTTTCCCTATCTGCTGCTCCGTCTCTCCCTCTGAACTTCCCTTGTTTTTCTCTCTTGTGGGCACCCATGTGACATCCATTGACACGTCATCATGGTCACCTTCACCACCACTGACATTAGAGATCTTGGAGTAGGCAGCAACAGCGGGAACCACCCTCCTTGGGCTGATCTGGGTACTGTCATCAGACCGCTGGGTGGCGGCCGTTGCTACCTCCTCTTTCTCATCCGATGCCAAAAATGGCTGTGCATCGGTAAGGTCTGGGAATGGATGGGAAAAATAATTCCTCTGACTCGAGTGGAGGGGCTATGGTGGTGGCGGTGGTGGTTGTGGTGTCTTTGGGGGTACACATAGCAGAGAGTGAGGAAGGTGCAGATACAGAGGATGAGGAGGGTGCAGAAGTGGAAGGCTGAGTGAGCCACTCAACCAACTATGGTGCATGCTTTGACATAATCGCACACACCTTCTCCAACTTCCCACGTAGGCTCTGGTCTGGTGCACCTGCCCGACCCCTACTACCCCTATGGTATGGCCTGCCTCTTCCTCTGCCTGTCATTTTCAAAATGACCCTGTGCCAAAGTCCCTAGAGAAGAGCAGTATTTGTGGAAACTGATATATGGCAGGCTCAATCAGTTGTTAGTTGAAGCTGGAATATTACCTTCAAGCAGTAATTTTGTGGACGCAGGTATATGGAAAACCTCTATCACTATTTTGTGGAAGCTGATATATGGCAGGCCTCAATCAGTTGTTAGTTGAAGCAGGTATATAAAAACCCACAATCTGTATTTTGTGGACGCAGATATATGGAAAACCTCTATCACTATTTTGTGGAAGCTGATATATGGAAGGCATCAATCAGTTATTAGTTGAAGCAGGTATATCACCCTCAAGAAGTGATTTCGTGGATGTAGGTATATGGAAAACCTTAATCACTATTTTGTGGAAGCTGATCGCAGCCCTCAATCAATATTTTCTGGAAGCATACAAATGCACTATAGTATACTTTCTATGTTACAAAGTATATTATAAGTATATTACACCCCTCTGTGTATCACACCTATCGATAGCACAACGTTATCAGTCCTTAAAAGGACTTTTGTGGTCCTATTAGCTAGTATTTGGTGTCCCTAAGTTCCTAACAGCCTGTCCCTGCTCCAAAATGCAACATCTCCCTACACTGGCAAAACACATAAAGTAAAAAGGCTGCCAGATCGGGTTCTGTTATAGGAATGGGGGTGTGTCTATGCTAAAATGTCTCAATTGGCTGTCCTGTCTCACCTGATGGACTTGTCATGGGTCAAATTTTGGCGCAATGCAAAAGAATATGGCGCGCGCGGACATCGCCATATGTTCGCATGTTCGGCTGATCGCAAACGCGCAAAGTTCGCCGCGAACTGACCACCGGGCGAACCGTAAGGCCATCACTAATTCAGATTCTGCCTTGTTCAACTTCTTATTAAAAACACTTGGGTACAAGTGGCATATCCGTAGAAAAAATGGGTGTGTAGTTTGTTGGTACTTATTTTGGACAGATCCTAAAGGAGGATAACTGTAAAAAGACATTAACTTAGCGGTCTTCTCAAAGAGGTGGTCTTCTGGGGAGGTTTCACTGTAACATGCACAATTTAAAAACTTAAAGGGAACCTGTCATGTGGATATTTGATTATAATCTAACTGATTATATACAATCATTAAATACTAAAAAAGTGCCTTAGATGTATTCACTTACTGGTAGGACAGATGGTTACCTCATAATATACACACAAAGATGCCACATGCCGCATGCTAATGAGCTGATTTGAGTCCAGCGTGATGTCAGTAAGTCCGGCGTTTTTTTAATTCAGAGCTTTAGCCACTCCCCTGCCCACCTGCTGCTGATTCATAAGGAAAATAACTGTCAATCAGCAGCAGGTAGGCGCGGAGAGTCAGGAGCTCATGAATATTCAGGACTCATCATTGTGAGCTGGAGATTTTCAATACAAGATGTTGGCAGATTGACTGGGTCAATTAAAGAAAGTGACCCAGCATTTTGCTAAGAGAATCTGTCACTTATTTATGTTGCCCTTAGTTAGGACACCATAAAACTGGTGACAGGTTCCCTTTAACCTCTTCAGGACATAGGGCGTACAGGTACGCCCTTATATCCTGGTACTTAAGGACACAGGGCGTACCTGTACGCCCTGTGTATTTCTGATCACCGTCGCGCACCTCGGCTAAATGCACCTCGGCTAAATGCAGGTACCTCGGCTAAATGCCCGGGGGGGGTCCCGTGACCCCCCCATGTCGGCGATCGCCGCAAACCGCAGGTCAATTCAGACCTGCGGTTTGCGGCTTTTACCTATTGCGGTGGTGGGTTGTGGCGGTGCCATCGGGTCCCCATGCGGCTGTAGGTGGGACCCGATGGCATGGAAGGCAGCGCGATGCCTTCCTGAGGCATCGCCGCTGCCTTCCTGTGACGTGCCTGTGAAATCCAGCCCCCTGGATCTCACAGGCCGGAAGCTGTATGAGTAATTCACACAGTATTACTCATACAGCCAATGCATTCCAATACAGAAGTATTGGAATGCATTGTAAAGGGGATTAGACCCCCAAAAGTTCAAGTCCCAAAGTGGGACAAAAACTAAAGTGAAGAAAAAAGTTGAAAAAATAAAGTTTTCCCGCAAAAAGTTAAAAGTTTCAAGTAAAAATAAACAAAAACGTAATTTTCCCCAAATAAAGTAAAAAAAAATGGTAAAAAATAGGGGGCAAAAAGTATACATATTATCTATCGCCATGTCCGTATCGACCGGCTCTATAAACATATTACATGACCTAACCCCTCAGATGAACACCGTAAAAAAATAAAAACTGTGCTAAATAAACCATGTTTTTGTCACCTTACATCACAAAAAGTACAACAGCAAGCGATCAAAAAGGCGTTTGCCCACCAAAATAGTACCAATCTAACCGTCACCTCATCCCGCAAAAAATGAGCCCCTACCTGAGACAATCGCCAAAAAAATAAAAAAACTATGGCTCAGAATATGGAGACACTAAAACATCATTTTTTTTGTTTTAAAAAAGCTGTTATTGTGTAAAACTTACATAAATAAAAAAAAGTATACATATTTGGTATCGCCGCATTCGTATCGACCGGCTCTATAAAAATATCACATGACCTAACCCCTCAGATGAACACCGTAAAAAATAAAAAATAAAAACTGTGCTAAATAAACCATTTTTTGTCACCTTACATCACAAAAAAGTGTAATAGCAAGCGATCAAAAAGTCATATGCACCCCAAAATAGTGCCAATCAAGCCGTCATCTCATCCCGCAAAAAATGAGACCCTACCTAAGATAATCGCCCAAAAACTGAAAAAACTATGGCTCTCAGAATATGGAGTCACTAAAACATGATTTTTTTTTTGTTTCAAAAATGATATTATTGTGTAAAACTTACATAAATAAAAAAAAAGTATACATATTAGGTATCGCCACGTCCGTATCAACCGGCTCTATAAAATATCACATGACCTAACCCCTCAGATGAACACCGTAAAAAATTTCAAATAAAAACTGTGCTAAATAAACCATTTTTTGTCACCTTACATCACAAAAAGTGTAATAGCAAGCGATCAAAAAGTCACAAGCAACCCAATATAGTGCCAATAAAACCGTCATCTCATCCCGAAAAAATCATACCCTACCCAAAGTAATCGCCCAAAAACTGAAAAAATTATGGCTCTCAGACTATGGAAACACTAAAACATGATTTTTTTTGCTTCAAAAATGAAATAATTGTGTAAAACTTACATAAATATAAAAAAAGTATACATATTAGGCATCGCCGGATCCGTATCGACCGGCTCTATAAAAATATCACATAACCTAACCCCTCAGATGAACACCGTAAAAAATGTCAAATAAAAACTGTGTTAAATAAACTATTTTTTGTCACCTTACATCACAAAAAGTGTAATAGCAAGCGATCAAAAAGTCACACGTACCCCAAAATAGTGCCAATAAAACCGTCATCTCATCCCGCAAAAATCATACCCTACCCAAGGTAATCGCCCAAAAACTGAAAAAATTATGGCTCTCAGACTTTGGAAACACTAAAACATGATTTTTTTTTGCTTCAAAAATGAACTCATTGTGTAAAACTTACATAAATAAAAAAAAAGTATACATATTAGGTATCGCCGCGTCCGTGACAACCTGGTCTATAAAAATACCACATGATCTAACCTGTAAGATGAATATTGTAAATAACAAAAAATAAAAACGGTGCCATAACCAAAAATCATATTGTCATGCCCCGCCCTGACTATGTGCGGAGGTCGGCCAGAATAGCAGCACGAGTTTAGTGTTTTGTTTTGGAGCCGTGCTGGATCCGCCTCCCATCAGGTGCACTGGGTGGGGTCATTAGTTTAAATAGCACTCCAGCCCAGTGCTCTGAGCAGATTATAGGAATCACTTTGGTCTTGGAAACTAGGAAGGAAGGTTGCCTGTTCCAGCTCAAAAAGATAAGTGTGGTTTCAAGTTTGATTGTTTTGTGTCATCTCTCCCATCCAGGTTCTGTGCGAGCAGGCTGCTCCTATTTCCCCTCTTAACCATCTCAGGGAATTTAGGGTGTTTCAGCCCAGGCATGGGGACACATCATACCTACCACCAAGGTCTGCATGTGGGCTGAGCAGTGCAGGGAGAGAGGTCAGGGATTAGCTAGGAGGTGACCCTTCCCCTGCCTCTCGCCTAGAGCCTGGTTGGTGGTTTATCTGTTAGTCTGAGTGCACGTCCGCCGTGACACATATGTACCCTAAACTAGTACCAACAAAACTTCCACCCTATCCCGTAGTTTCTAAAATAGGGTCACTTTTTTGGAGTTTCTACTCTAGGGGTGCATCAGGGTGGCTTCAAATGGGACATGGTGTATAAAAAAACAGTCCAGCAAAATATGCCTTCCAGAAACCGTATGGCATTCCTTTCCTTCTGCGCCCTGCCGTGTGCCCGCACAGCAGTTTACGACCACATATGGGGTGTTTCTGTAAACTACAGAATCAGGGGCATAAATATTGAGTTTTGTTTGGCTGTTAATCCTTGCTTTGTTACTGGAAAAAATGGATTAAAATGGAAAATTAACCAAAAAATTGAAATTCTGAAATTTCATCTCCATTTGCCAATAACTCTTGTGGAACATCTAAAGGGTTAACGATGTTTGTAAAATCAGTTTTGAATACCTTGAGGGGTATAGTTTCTTAGATGGGGTCACTTTTATGGAGTTTCTACTCTAGGGTTGCATCAGGGGGGCTTCAAATGGGACATGGTGTAAAAAAAAACAGTCCAGCAAAATCTGCCTTCCAAAAACCGTATGCTATTCGTTTCCTTCTGCGCCCTGCCATGTGACCGTACAATTCTGCCCAAAAAGTTAAATTTTGAAATTGTATCTCTATTTTCCATTAATTCTGTGGAACACCTAAAGGGTTAACGACGTTTGTAAAATCAGTTTTGAATACAGTCCAGCAAAATCTGCCTTCCAAAAACCGTATGCTATTCGTTTCCTTCTGCGACCTTCCGTGTGCCCGTACAGTAGTTTACGACCACATATGGGGTGTTTCTGTAAACTACAGAATAAGGACCATAAATATTGAGTTTTGTTTGGTTGTTAACCCTTGCTTTGTAAAAGTAAAAAAAATATTAAAATGGGAAATCTGCCAAAAAAGTGAAATCAGTTTTGAATACCTTGAGGGGTGTAGTTTCTAGAATGGGGTCTTTTTTGTGTGGTTTCTGTTATCTAAGCCTCGCAAAGTGACTTCAGACCCAAACTGTTCCCTAAAAATTGGGTTTTTGAAAATTTCTGAAAAATTTCAAAATTTGCTTCTAAACTTCTAAGCCTTGTAACATCCCCAAAAAATGTTATATCATTCCCAAAATGATCCAAACATGAAGTAGACATATAGGGAATGTAAAGTAATAACTATTTTTGTAGGTATTACTATGTATTATAGAAGTAGAGAAATTGAAACTTGGAAATTTACAATGTTTTACAAATTTTTGCTAAATTTGGTATTTTTATAAATAAAAATGAATTTTTTTTACTTCATTTTACCAGTGACATGAAGTACAATATGTGACGAAAAAACTATCTCAGAATGGCCTGGATAAGTCAAAGCATTTTAAAGTTATCACAACTTAAAGTGACACTGGTCAGATTTTCAAAAAATGGCCTTAAAGAGGACCTTTCACCGATTATTACACTATGAACTAAGTATACAGACATGTAGAGCGGCGCCCGGGGATCTCACTGCACTTACTATTATCCCCGGGCGCCGCTCCGTTCTCCAGCTATGCCCTCCGGTATCTCCGTTCCCTAAGTTATGGTAGGCGGAGTCTGCCCTTGTTCTTCTGTAGCGCTGGCCAATCGCATTGCAGAGCTCACAGCCTGGGAGAAAATAACCTCCCAGGCTGTGAGCTCTGCGCTGCGATTGGCCAGCGCTAGAGCAGAACAAGGGCAGACTCCGCCTACCATAACTTAGGGACTGGAATCTCCGCCTACTATAACTTAGTGAGCGGAGATATCGGAGGGCATAGCGGGAGAACAGAGCCGCGCCCGGGGATAATAGTAAGTGCAGGGAGATCCCCAGGCACCGCTCTCCATGTCTGTATACTTAGTTCATAGTGTAACAATCGGTGAAAGGTCCTCTTTAAGGTGAAATAAGGCTGTGTCCTTAAGGAGTTAAAGGCAACTCTAGAAAATGAAAGCATTTTACAGAGGAAATAATACTACCCTAGAAGGTAAAATTATACCCACCAAATGCTGCACATAAAGTGCTTGTCTAGGATTGGAATAAACATGACATACTCTACATACTATTTAGAATATGTGGTGACACCTCTTCCTTCAATGCTGAGCCTCCACAGTCAGTAAACAATGCTTTTGGGTGGCTTTACTTTTGTTGTCCTCTCAAACAAGTTGTCTCATGATCAGGCTTTAATCTAGGACTCATGCATACGTTTGTATGCATTTTGCAGTCCACAAACCATGGATCTGCAAAATACAGATACTGGCTGTGTGCACTATTATAGAAATGACTATTCTTCTAAGCAAAATGGACAAAAATAGGACATGTTCTATAATTTTAAGAATGGCTGCATGAATGTGGAAAGCAAAATACTGTAGATGACGTCCATGTGCTGTTCACATTTTTTCTGGCACCATATAAATGAATGGGACCACGTCTAAACTTCAAAAAATGTTCGGATGAGAACAAAAAATAGAGTTGTGTGCATGAGGACTTAATCTGTTAAATCATTAAAAATATACATGTTCCCAAAAGGAATTATTGAAAAAATGCTTATGTCTAGATATTGCAGTAACATACATACTTGCTATGGTGCCCCCTGCTGTTTGATTCTCTCTCAGAGCATCCACCTAATACAATCAGTGCTGATGATCAAAAGTTGCTTCTACTGAGCTGATTTCTTATTAGTGGTCCCCACAGGAATCTCTCTGCTGCTATTTACAAGAGGATCCAAATAGACTAAGCCACTGGGCATGAGTAACTCCATTCATGAACACCAGGAGGCACCATAACTAGTAAGTAGCAGCACTATCTAGACACATGAGCATTTTTAAGGATTTAAACTGAAAAATTATGTTTTATGTGATCTAACAAAATAAATTAATCTTAACCATTTCCTGAAAAAATGAATAAAAATTCTGCCCAAGAGTAAACTTGCAAATATTATACCAGCAAAACTTTGCTTCTGTCAGATATATTTGGAGGATCAAATGGGAATCTTTTACAGGAAATCCAGCAGTGTAATAGGAAATTACAATGGATATATATACAGTACAGACCAAAAGTTTGGACACACCTTGTCACTCAAAGAGTTTTCTTTATTTTCATGACTATGAAAATTGCAGATTCACACTGAAGGCATCAAAACTATGAATTAACACATGTGGAATTAAATACATAACAAACAAGTGTGAAACAACTGAAAATATGTCATATTCTAGGTTCTTCAAAGTAGCCACCTTTTGCTTTGATTACTGCTTTGCACACTCTTGGCATTCTCTTGATGAGCTTCAAGAGGTAGTCCCCTGAAATGGTTTTTACTTCACAGGTGTGCCCTGTCAGGTTTAATAAGTGGAATTTGTTGCCTTATAAATGGGGTTGGGACCATCAGTTGCGTTGAGGAGAAGTCAGGTGGATACACAGCTGATAGTCCTACTGAATAGACTATTAGAATTTGTATTATGGCAAGAAAAAAGCAGCTAAGTAAAGAAAAACGAGTGGCCATCATTACTTTAAGAAATGAAGGTCAGTCAGTCAGCCGAAAAATTGGGAAAACTTTGAAAGTAAGGGCTATTTGACCATGAAGGAGAGTGATGGGGTGCTGCGCCAGATGACCTGGCCTCCACAGTCACTGGACCTGAACCCAATCGAGATGGTTTGGGGTGAGCTGGACCGCAGAGTGAAGGCAAAAGGGCCAACAAGTGCTAAGCATCTCTGGGAACTCCTTCAAGACTTTTGGAAGACCATTTCAGGGGACTACCTCTTGAAGCTCATCAAGAGAATGCCAAGAGTGTGCAAAGCAGTAATCAAAGCAAAAGGTGGCTACTTTGAAGAACCTAGAATATGACATATTTTCAGTTGTTTCACACTTGTTTGTTATGTATATAATTCCACATGTGTTAATTCATAGTTTTGATGCCTTCATAGTCATGAAAATAAAGAAAACTCTTTGAATGAGAAGGTGTGTCCAAACTTTTGGTCTGTACTGTATATATATATATACAGTTGCAAGAAAAAGTATGTGAACCCTTTGGAATGATATGGATTTCTGCACAAATTGGTCATAAAATGTGATCTGATCTTCATCTAAGTCACAACAATAGACAATCACAGTCTGCTTAAACTAATAACACACAAACAATTAAATGTTACCATGTTTTTATTGAACACATAATGTAAACATTCACAGTGCAGGTGGAAAAAGTATGTGAACCCTTGCATTTAATAACGGGTTGAACCTCCTTTGGCAGCAATAACTTCAACCAAACGTTTCCTGTAGTTGCAGATCAGACGTGCACAACGGTCAGGAGTAATTCTTGACCATTCCTCTTTACAGAACTGTTTCAGTTGAGCAATATTCTTGGGATGTCTGGTGTGAATCGCTTTCTTGAGGTCATGCCACAGCATCTCAATCGGGTTGAGGTCAGGACTCTGACTGGGCCACTCCAGAAGGCGTATTTTCTTATGTTTAACCCATTCTGTTGTTGATTTACTTCTATCCTTTGGGTCGTTGTCCTGTTGCAACACCCATCTTCTGTTGAGCTTCAGCTGGTGGACAGATTGCCTTAAGTTCTCCTGCAAAATGTCTTGATAAACTTGGGAATTCATTTTTCCTTCAATGATAGCAATCCGTCCAGGCCCTGACGCAGCAAAGCAGCCCCAAACCATGATGCCCCCACCACCATACTTAACAGTTGGGATGAGGTTTAGATGTTGGTGTGCTGTGCCTCTTTTTCTCCACACATAGTGTTGTGTGTTTCTTCCAAACAACTCAACTTTGGTTTCATCTGTCCACAGAATATTTTGCCAGTACTGCTGTGGAACATCCAGATGCTCTTATGCAAACTGTAAACGTGCAGCAATGTTTTTTTTTGGACAGCAGTGGCTTCCTCTGTGGTATCCTCCCATGAAATCCATTCTTGTTTAGTGTTTTACGTATCGTAGATTCGCTAACAGGGATGTTAGCATATGCCAGAGACTTTTGTAAGTCTTTAGCTGACACTCTAGGATTCTTCTTCACCTCATTGAGCAGTCTGCGCTGTGCTCTTACGGTCATCTTTACAGGACGGCCACTCCTAGGGAGAGTAGCAGCAGTGCTGAACTTTCTCCATTTATAGACAATTTGTCTTACCGTGGACTGATGAACAGCAAGGCTTTTGGAGATACTTTTATAACCCTTTCCAGCTTTATGCAAGTCAACAATTCTTAATTGTAGGTCTTCTGAGAGCTCTTTTGTGTGAGGCATCATTCACATCAGGCAATGCTTCTTGTGAAAAGCAAACGCAGAACTGGTGTGTGTTTTTTATAGGGCATGGTAGCTGTAACCAACACTTCCAATCTCATCTCATTGATTGGACTCCAGTTGGCTGACACCTCACTCCAATTAGCTCTTGGAGATGTCATTAGTCTAGGGGTTCACATACTTTTTCCACCTGCACTGTGAATGTTTACATGGTGTGTTCAATAAAAACATGGTAACATTTAATTCTTTGTGTGTTATTAGTTTAAGCAGACTGTGATTGTCTATTGTTGTGACTTAGATGAAGATCAGAGCACATTTTATGACCAATTTGTGCATCCATATAATTTCAAAGGGTTCACATACTTTTTCTTGCAACTGTATATATATATATATATATATATACAGTTGCAAGAAAAAGTATGTGAACCCTTTGGAATGATATGGATTTCTGCACAAATTGGTCATAAAATGTGATCTGATCTTCATCTAAGTCACAACAATAGACAATCACAGTCTGATTAAACTAATAACACACAAAGAGTTAAATGTTACCATGTTTTTATTGAACACACCATGTAAACATTTACAGTGCAGGTGGAAAGAATATGTGAACCCCTAGACTAATGACATCTCCAAGAGCTAATTGGAGTGAGGTGTCAGCCAACTGGAGTCCAATCAATGAGATGAGATTGGAGGTGTTGGTTACAGCTGCTCTGCCGTATAAAAAACACACACCAGTTCTGGGTTTGCTTTTCACAAGAAGCATTGCCTGATGTGAATGATGCCTCGCATAAAAAAGCTATCAGAATACCTAAGATTAAGAATTGTTGACTTGCATAAAGCTGAAAAAGGGTTATAAAAGTATCTCCAAAAGCCTTGTTGTTCATCAGTCCACGGTAAGACAAATTGTCTATAAATGGAGAAAGTTCAGCACTGCTGCTACTCTCCCTAGGAGTGGTCGTCCTCTAAAGATGACTGCAAAAGCACAGCGCAAACTGCTCAATGAGGTGAAGAAGAATCCTAGAGTGTTAGCTAAAGACTTACAAAAGTCTCTGGCATATGCTAACATCCCTGTTAGCGAATCTGTGATACATAAAACACTAAACAAGAATGGATTTCATGGGAGGATACCACAGAGGAAGCCACTGCTGTCCAAAAAAACCATTGCTGCACATTTACAGTTTACACAAGAGCACCTGGGTGTTCCACAGCAGTACTAGCAAAATATTCTGTGGACAGATGAAACCAAAGTTGAGTCGTTTGGAAGAAACACACAACACTATGTGTGGAGAAAGAGGCACAGCACACCAACATCAAAACCTCACCCCAACTGTAAAGTATGGTGGCGGGGGCATCATGGTTTGGGGCTGCTTTGCTGCGTCAGGGCCTGGACGGATTGCGATCATCGAAGGAAAAATGAATTCCCAAGTTTATCAAGACATTTTGCAGGAGAACTTAATGCCATCTGTCCACCAGCTGAAGCTCAACAGAAGATGGGTGTTGCTACAGGACAATGACCCAAAGCATAGAAGTAAATCAACAACAGAATGGGTTAAACAGAAGAAAATACGCCTTCTGGAGTGGCCCAGTCAGAGTCATGACCTTAACCCGATTGAGATGCTGTGGCATGACCTCAAGAAAGCGATTCACACCAGACATCCCAAGAATATTGCTGAACTGAAACAGTTCTGTAAAGAGGAATGGTCAAGAATTACTCCTGACCGTTGTGCACGTCTGATCTGCAACTACAGGAAACGTTTGGTTGACGTTATTGCTGCCAAAGGAGGTTCAAGCAGTCATTAAATCCAAGGGTTCACATACCTTTTCCACCTGCACTGTGAATGTTTACATGGTGTGTTCAATAAAAACATGGTAACATTTAATTCTTTGTGTGTTATTAGTTTAAGCAGACTGTGATTGTCTATTGTTGTGACTTGGATGAAGATCAGATCACATTTTATGACCAATTTGTGCAGAAATCCATATCATTCCAAAGGGTTCACATACTTTTTATTTCAACTGTATATATATATATATATATATATATATATATATATAGTGGATATAAAAAGTCTACACAGCCCTGTTAAAATGTCAGGATGAGACAAAGATAAATCATTTCAGAACTTTTTCCACCTTTAATGTGACCTATAAACTGTACCACTCAATTGAAAAACAAACTGAAATCTTTTAGGTGGAGGGAAGAAAACAAAAAAAACTAAAATAATGTGGTTGCATAAGTGTGCACACCTTCTTATAACTGGAGATGTAGCTGTGTTCAGAATTAAGCAATCACATTCAAAATCATGTTAAATAGGAGTCAGCATACACCTGCCATCCTTTAAAGTGCCTCTGATTAACCCCAAATAAAGTTCAGCTGCTCTAGTTGGTCTTTCCTGAAATTTTCTTAGTCGCATCCCACAGCAAAAGCCATGGTCCACAGAGAGCTTCCAAAGCATTAGAGGGATCTCATTGTTAAAAGATATCAGTCAAGAGAAGGGTACAAAAGAATTTCCAAGGCATTAGATATACTATGGAACCAGGACCGGTGCAACCATATAGGCGAACTAGGCGCTTGCTGGGGGCGCCCTGGTGGGCTCCCCCTGACTGGGGCTGCAGCCTTGAGCGAGCGGCTCTTGAGCCGCCCCCAGTGCCGTTACAGGGGGGCCAGGAGGTGGAGGTCCTTCTTAAATATGGCATACAGCAGGCATCTGCTTACCCTGATGGGAGGTGCCTGCTCTGCCAGTAAATTACCGGAGGAGAGGAGGCGGGCAGCAAGGGAGGCTGTTCTAGCAGCTCCCCATTCCTCCCTCGTGCACCCTCTGTGATTCTGGAATATGACGTCATTCTGGCCCCGGCATACTAAACGGCGTGCTGGAGGACTGAGGAGCTGCATCACACTGGACCCCAGGGAGGTGAGTGTTTAAGTGTTTGGCTGAGTGAGTGTCTGCCTGTGTATTTATGTCAGTGAGTGAGTGAGTGTATGTATGTCTGTCTTTCTGTCAGTAAATGTATGCGTGTCTGTCATTGAGTGTCTGTGTGTGTATGTCAGTGAGTGAGTGTGTGTCAGTGAGTGTGGATGTCTGTCGGATGTATGTCAGTAAGTGTCTGTGTGTTTGTCAGTGAGTATGTGTATGTTTGTCAGTGAGTATATGTGTGTGTTTGTCTGCCAGTGAGTGAGTGTCTGTCAGTGAGTTTCTGTGTGTGTGTTTTAGTGGGTAGGTGTATGTCTGTCAGTGAGTGTCTGTCAGTAAATGAGTATGTGTGTCTGTCAGTGAGTGAGTATGTGTGTCTGTCAGTGAGTATGTCTGTCAGTGAGTTTCTGTGTACGTCATTCAGTGAGTTTCTGAGTGTATGTCTGTCTGTCTGTCAGTGAGTGTATGTCTGTCTGTCAGTGAGTGTAAGTGTGTCTTTCAGTGAGTGTATGTGTGTCTGTCAGTGAGTTTCTGTGTACATCCTTCAGTGAGTGTGTGTGTCTGTCAGTGAGTGAGTGACATGAGGGGCCGGCAAAATGGATCTTTGCCTAGGGCGGCAAAAATCCTTGCACCGGCCCTGCATGGAACACAGTGAAGACAGTCATTATCAAGTGGAGGAAATATGGCACAACATTGACATTACCAAGAACTGGACGTCCCTCCAAAATTGATGAAGAGACGAGAAGAAAACTGGTCTGGGAGGCTACTAAGAGGCCTACAGCAACATTATAGGAGCTGCAGGAATATCTGGCAAGCCCTTATGTCTGGGCTATGGGGTAGAGTGGCAAGACGAAAGCCTTTTCTTTCAAATAAAAACATGGGGCCTTAGTTAAGCTAGAGGGAATTATGAACAGTTGCAAATACCAGTCAATATTAGCACAAAACCTTCAGGCTTCTGCTAGAAAGCTAAACATGAAGAGGAACTTCATCTTTCAGCATGACAACAACCCAAAGCATACATCCAAATCAACAAAGGAATGGCTTCACCAGAAGATTAAAGTTTTGGAATGGCCCGGCCAGAGCCCAGACCTGAATCCAATTGAAAATCTGTGGGGTGATCTGAAGAGGGCTGTGCACAGGAGATGCCCTCGCAATCTGACAGATTTTGAGTGTTTTTGCCAAGAAGAGTGGGCAAATCTTGCCAAGTCAAAATGTGCCATGCTGATAGACTCATACCCAAAAAGACTGAGTGCTGTAATAAAATCAAAAGGTGCTTCAACAAAGTATTAGTTTAAGGGTGTAAACACTTATGCAATCATATTATTTTATTTTTATATTTTTTCTTCCCTCTACCTAAAAGATTTCAGTTTGTTTTTCAATTGAGTGGTACAGTTTATAGGTCACATTAAAGGTGGGAAAAGTTCTGAAATGATTTATCTTTGTCTCATTTTTTTTACATAACAGAAACTTGACATTTATCCACTGTATGTGTTGAAAGCGTTTAGTGGCCTATTTCAGCACAGAAAGAAAAATATATACGCACTTCACTGGTGCAGTAATTTGTGGCAAAAGCGTTTAATGGCATATTTCATTACAAAAAGAAAAATACATTCTTAGTTCACATCTGCAGTTATATGTGTTGAAAGCGTTTAGTGGCCTAATTCAGTACAGAAATAAAAATATATACCCACTTCACTGGTGCAGTTATTTGTGGCAAAAGAGTTTAGTGGCCTATTTCTTTACAGAAAGAAAAATTTATATGCACTTCACTGCTGCAGTTATTTCTGGTAAAAGCGTTTAGTGGACTATTTTAGTACAAAAAGAAAAATATATTCTCAGTTAACTTCTGCAGTTATATGTGTTAAAAGCGTTTAGTTGCATATTTCAGTACAGAAAGAAAAAGATGCTGCTGCTCTTGATGCTGCTGCCACCGCCACCTGCACTCTCTGTAATTGCGCCACTCTGTGGCGTCCTCCTGATGCTGCCACCTCCACAATATCTCATTGTCATGCTACTCTGGCATCCTCATGCTGCTGACACCTCCACACTTTGTAGTTGTGCCACTCTGTTGCCTCCTCATGCTGCTGCCACCTCCACAATCTCTCATCATCGTGCCATTCTGTGGCCTCCTCATGCTGCTGCCACCTCCACAATCTCTCATTGTTGTGCTACTCTGTGGCCTCCTCATGCTGCTGGCACCTCCACAATCTCTCATCGTTGTGCTACTCTGGCCTCCTCATGCTGCTGACACCTCCACATTTTGTCGTCGTGCCACTCTGTGGCCTCCTCATGCTGCTGCCACCTCCACAATCTCTCGTCGTCATGCCACTCTGTGGCCTCCTCATGCTACTGCTACCTCCACAATCTCTCGTCGTTAAGAGGATTCTCTCCTGTCTTAGGCAACACTTATTTTTTTTTAATTAAATCTATTAAATATTTTATATTAAATGGAACCAAAACTTGAAAAAAATTATAAGAAATAAAACTTAAATTCGCCAATATATTATCCCAATCTTTGATGGAAATTCCCCAACAATCAATTTGCCAAGCCTTTTTTTGCCGGAGAACGTGTATTTTTAAATCGTGCAGAGCCGAAGTGGCCTCCTCATGCTGCTGCCACCTCCACAATCTCTCGTCATCGTGCCATTCTGTGGCCTCCTCATGCTGCTGCCACCTCCACAATCTCTTGTTGTGCTACTCTGTGGCCTCCTCATGCTGCTGGCACTTTCACAATCTCTCATCGTTGTGCTACTCTGGCCTCCTCATGCTGCTGACACCTCCACAATCTCTCATCGTCGTGCCACTCGGTGGCCTCCTCATGCTGCTGACACCTCCACAATCTCTCATCGTCGTGCCACTCAGTGGCCTCCTCATGCTGCTGCCACCTCCACAATCTCTCTTCGTCATGCTACTCTGTAGCTTCCTCATGCTGCTGCCACCTCCACAATCTCTCGTTGTCATGCCACTCTGTGGCCTCCTGATGCTGCCGCCATGTCAAGACTCTGTCATTGGGCCACTCTGTGATCTCCTCATACTGCTTCCACCTCACCACTATGTCATATGGCTTCTCATGCTGTTCCCACCATCCACACTTCATGACTGGTCCACTATTTTGTCTTTTGGCCTGGCTGACATCATCATTTATTTGACCCTTCTTCTGATTTGTCAGAAGGAAGGAAAAATTAGACGCACAATGGATCCTATCTGTGTAGCAGCTGTAAGGCCTGTATGGTCTCATGAGAATTAGCTTATGATTTGGTAGCCAAAAACAGGAGTGGGTAGAAAACACAGAAGACATGCAAATATTGGCATTAGCAATACTGATGGATTACTTACCAAATTCTGACAGAGTGAATACGGATGCTCAACAGACAGGATTTTTTTGCAGGGTATAGTTCTGACTAGGGTTGTGCGAACCCAAACTGTAAAGTTCGGGTTCGTACCGAACTTTAGGATTTTTGGACCCCGGACCCGAACCTGAACATTTTCGTAAAAGTTCGGGTTCGGTGTTCGCCGCTTTCTTGGCGCTTTTTGAAAGGCTGCACAGCAGCCAATCAACAAGCGTCATACGACTTGCCCCAAGAGGCTATCACAGCCATGCCTACTAATGGCATGGCTGTGATTGGCCAGAGCAGCATGTGACCCAGGCTCTATATAAGCTTGGGTCATGTAGCGATGCACGTCACTCTGCTGTTACAAGTGTAGGGAGAGGATGCTGCTGGACTTGTGATTTCAGGGAGAGCATAGGAGAGAATCTAACTCAGAGATCTACAGACAAATAGTTGTGTGGATGCAGGGCACTATCGTTTTACCCTGCCCTGAGCTCATTGACCAAAAATACGAACTTTTAGAATTCTGTTAGTTAGGTGGGTGGCGGCGGCCATTTTATGCATGCTCAGTGCACCAGCACTGCAACTAAGCATTTGGGACATTGCAAATCACCATTTTTTGGGGGCAAACTACAACATCTGTATTAGTCAGTGTGCATTTTAAGCTAGAAATACACCCATAATTTTCTGGGGTTTGGAAAACACACTTTTTTTTCTTCTTCAAAAAACAGTATTTGCCAGATCTGCAAGTGTTAAATTCAAGTTTAATATATACAGCATTCATATTCTGTTAGCAAAAAAGACTTTTTGGACAATCTACAACATCTGTATTAGTCAGTGTGCAATTTAAGCTAGAAATACACCCATCATTTTCTGGGGTTTGAAAAACATACTTATTTGACAAAAAACACTATTTTCAGGCCTTGCAGCATCAGCACGTGTGAAATTACAGGCTTACATATTGCTGTCAAATTCAGTTGTTAAACAAACAGTCGTTTGGGCTCCAAAAATTTAGTTGGCACCCTTTGATGCAGATGTCATTGTAAGATACACCCTTAATACACTGCTCAAAAAAAATAAAGGGAACACTTAAACAGCACAATGTAACTCCAAGTCAATCACACTTCTGTGAAATCAAACTGTCCACTTAGGAAGCAACACTGAGTGACAATCAATTTCACATGCTGTTGTGCAAATGGGATAGACAACAGGTGGAAATTATAGGTAATTAGCAAGACACCCCCAATAAAGGAGTGGTTCTGCAGGTGGTGACCAAAGACCACTTCTCAGTTCCTATGCTTCCTGGCTGATGTTTTGGTCACTTTTGAATGCTGGCGGAGCTTTCACTCTAGTGGTAGCATGAGACGGAGTCTACAACCCACACAAGTGGCTCAGGTAGTGCAGCTTATCCAGGATGGCACATCAATGCGAGCTGTGGCAAGAAGGTTTGCTGTGTCTGTCAGCGTAGGGTCCAGAGCATGGAGGCGCTTCCAGGAGACAGGCCAGTACATCAGGAGACGTGGAGGAGGCCGTAGGAGGGCAACAACCCAGCAGCAGGACCGCTACCTCCGCCTTTGTGCAAGGAGGAACAGGAGGAGCACTGCCAGAGCCCTGCAAAATGACCTCCAGCAGGCCACAAATGTGCATGTGTCTGCTCAAACGGTCAGAAACAGACTCCATGAGGGTGATATGAGGGCCTGACGTCCACAGGTGGGGGTTGTGCTTACAGCCCAACACCGTGCAGGACGTTTGGCATTTGCCAGAGAACACCAAGATTGGCAAATTCGCCACTGGCGCCCTGTGCTCTTCACAGATGAAAGCAGGTTCACAATGAGCACATGTGACAGACGTGACAGAGTCTGGAGACGCAGTGGAGAACGTTCTGCTGCCTACAACATCCTCCAGCATGACCGGTTTGGCATTGGGTCAGTAATGGTGTGGGGTAGCATTTCTTTGGAGGGCCGCACATCCCTCCATATGCTCGCCAGAGGTAGCCTGACTGCCATTATGTACCGAGATGAGATCCTCAGACCCCTTGTGAGACCATATGCTGGTGCGGTTGGCCCTGGGTTCCTCCTAATGCAAGACAATGCTAGGCCTCATGTGGCTGGAGTGTGTCAGCAGTTCCTGCAAGACGAAGGCATTGATGCTATGGACTGGCCCGCCCGTTCCCCAGACCTGAATCCAATTGAGCACATCTGGGACATCATGTCTCGCTCTATCCACCAACGTCACATTGCACTACAGACTGTCCATGAGTTGGCAGATGTCTGGGAGGAGATCCCTCAGGAGACTGTCCGCCACCTCATCAGGAGCATGCACAGGCGTTGTAGGGAGGTCATACAGGCACGTGGAGGCCACACACACTACTGAGCCTCATTTTGACTTGTTTTAACCCCTTAAGGACACAGCCCTATTTCACCTTAAGGACCAGGCCATTTTTTGCAAATCTGACCAGTGTCACTTTAAGTGCTGATAACTTTAAAACGCTTTGACTTACCCAGGCCGTTCTGAGATTGTTTTTTCGTCACATATTGTACTTCATGACACTGCTAAAATTGGGTCAAAAAGTAAATTTTTTTGCATAAAAAAATACAATTTTTACCCAAAATTTTTTAAAATTAGCAAATTTCAAAGTTTCCGTTTTTCTACTTCTGTAATACATAGTAATACCCCCAAAATTGTGATGACTTTACATTCCCCATATGTCTACTTCATGTTTGTAGCATTTTGGGAATGATATTTTATTTTTTGGGGATGTTACAAGGCTTGTTTAGAAGCAAATTTAGAAATTTTTAAGAAATCTTCAAAATCCCACTTTTTATGGACCAGTTCAGGTTTGAAGTCATATTGTGAGGCTTAGATAATAGAAACCTCCCAAAAATCACCCCATTCTAGAAACTACACCCCTCAAGGTATTCAAAACAGTTTTTTTCAAACTTTATTAACCCTTTAGGTCTTCCACAAGAGTTAATGGCAGATTGAGAAACAATTTAGAAATTTCTATTTTTTGGCAAGTTTTGTTTATACCATGTCCATTTTGAAGCCCCTTGTTGTACCCCTAGAATAGAAATTTCAAAAAAGTGACTCCATCTAAGAAAGTACACCCCTCAAGGTATTCAAAACTGGGTTTACAAACTTTGTTAACCCTTTAGGTGTTCCACAAGAGTTAATGGCAGATGGAGAAACAATTTAGAAATTTCTATTTTTTGGAAAATTTTCCAATATAATCAATTTTTTCCAGGAGTAAAACAAGGGTTAACTGCCAAACAAAACTCAATATGGGTTGCCCTGATTCTGTAGTTTGTAAAAACACCCCATATGTGGTCGTAAACTACTGTTTGGCCGAACGGGAGCACATAGAAGGAGGGGAACGCCATATGGGTTTTGGAAGGCAGATTTTGCAGGACTGGTTTTGTTTATACCATGTCCCATTTGAAGCCCCCTGTTGCACCCCTAGAATAGAAATTTCAAAAAAGTGACACCATCTAAGAAAGTACACCCCTCAAGGTATTCAAAACTGGGTTTAAAAACTTTGTTAACCCTTTAGGTGTTCCACAAGAGTTAATGGCAGATGGAGAAACAATTTCGAAATTTCTATTTTTTGGCAAATTTTCCAATATAATAAATTTTTTCCAGGAGTGAAACAAGGGTTAACTGCCAAACAAAACTCAAAATGGGTTGCCCTGATTCTGTAGTTTGCAGAAACACCCCAAATGTGGTCGTAAACTACTATTTGGCTAAACGGCAGGACATAGAAGAAGGGGAACGTCATATGGTTTTTGGAAGGCAGATTTTGCTGGACTGGTGGGGGGGGGGGGGGGGAAGTGGCAGGGGGGGTCTGGGGTCTGATAGATGGATCAAAGAAAGTTTTGAATAAAAGTACTTTTTCTTTTTTTTTCCTAACTAACTTTTCCCTTCTTTCCCTGCCTCTCCCTCACTGACCCTAACCTACCTGGGTGGCGATGGGTGCAGGGGGGTGATGGATATCGATTAGGGGGACTCAGGAGCTGGTGCTGGACGATGCTGCCGGGTGCTCGTGCAGAACAGGAAGAGGAGGGGAGAGAGGAGCGCAGGAAGTTTAAATCTCGCTCCTCTCTCCCCTGCACCATTCAGCACCCTGGACAGCAGTGTTCAGCACCAGGGCCAGCACCGCCTCTCCAAATCTTCGGACTGCGATTGGTGGTGTGTAATCACGCCACCGATTGCAGTCTTTTTCCGGTTCATCGGGTCACAGGACACCCGAATGGACCGGAAATTCAGAAAACCGCAGGTCTGAATTGACCTGCGGTTTTCTGCGATCGCCGATACGGGAGGGTCAAATGACCCCCCCCCCCGCGTTGTTACTTGATGCCGGCTGAATGATTTCAGCCGGCATCCCGTCCCGATTAACCCCCGCGGCGCCGGAATCTCGATTTTAAGTCAGGACGTACCTGTACGTCCTGTGTCCTTAAGGGGTTAAGGACATTACATCAAAGTTGGATCAGCCTGTAGTGTGTTTTTCCACTTTAATTTTGAGTGTGACTCTAAATCCAGACCTCCATAGGTTGAAAAATTTGATTTCCATTTTTTTATTTTTGTGTGATTTTGTTGTCAGCACATTCAACTATGTAAAGAACAAAGTATTTCAGAAGAATATTTAATTAACTTAGATCTAGGATGTGTTATTTTTGTGTTCCCTTTATTTTTTTGAGCAGTGTACATTTGGGTTACATTCAGAGATTTTAAATACCACCATTTAGTGCACCAATATTGAATTCAGGCCTACAGAGGTTCAGGCCCTGTGAGATACCACCTCTACATACAGGGGTTTGAATTAGGCATTTGAAATACAGCCATTTTAAATACCTTTTTGTGCAAAGATATATTTACTTCAGGCCTACACTGATTCAGGGCGTTTGTGATCCCCACTATACATACAGGGTGTTTGAATTAGGCATTTAAAATACAGTCATTTGAAATACAGCCTTTTTGTGCAAAGATATATTTACTTAAGGCCTACACAGGTTCAGAACGTGTGAGATACCCCCCTACATACAGGGGTTTGAATTTGGCATTTGAAATACAGCCATTTGAAATACAGCCTTTTTGTGCAAAGATATATTTACTTCAGGCCTACACAGGTTCATACCGTGTGAGATATCCCCCTATTTACAGGGGTTTGAATTAGGCATTTGAAATACAGCCATTTGAAATACTGCCTTTTTGTGCAAAGATATATTTACTTCAGGCCTACACATGTTCAGACCGTGTGAGATACCCCCCTACATACAGGGGTTTGAATTTGGCATTTGAAATACTGCCTTTTTGTGCAAAGATATATTTACTTCAGGCCTACACAGGTTCAGACCATGTGAGATATCCCCCTACTTACAGGGGTTTGAATTAGGCATTTGAAATACAACCATTTGAAATACTGCCTTTTTGTGCAAAGATATATTTACTTCAGGCCTACACAGGTTCAGACCGTGTGAGATACCCCCCTACATACAGGGGTTTGAATTAGGCATTTGAAATACAGCCATTTGAAATACTGCCTTTTTGTGCAAAGATATATTTACTTCAGGACTAGACAGATTCAGACCGTGTGAGATACCCCCTACATACAGGGGTTTGAATTTGGCATTTGAAATACAGCCATTTGAAATTCTGCCTTTTTGTACAAAGATATATTTACTTCAGGCCTACAAAGGTTCAGACCGTGTGAGATACCTCCCTACATACAGGGGTTTGAATTAGGCATTTGAAATACAGCCATTTGAAATACTGCCTTTTTGTGCAAAGATATATTTACTTCAGGCCTACACAGGTTCAGACCGTGTGAGATACCCCCCTACATACAGGGGTTTGAATTAGGCATTTGAAATACAGCCATTTGAAATACTGCCTTTTTGTGCAAAGATATATTTACTTCAGGCCTACACAGGTTCAGACCGTGTGAGATACCCCCTACATACAGGGGTTTGAATTTGGCATTTGAAATACAGCCATTTTAAATACTGCCTTTTTGTACAAAGATATATATACTTCAGGCCTACAAAGGTTCAGACCATGTGAGATACCTCCCTACATACAGGGGTTTGAATTAGGCATTTGAAATACAGCCATTTGAAATACAGCTTTTTTGTGCAAAGATATATTTACTTCAGGCCTACACAGGTTCAGACCCTGTGAGATACCCCCCTACATAAAGGGGTTTTTAAATCAGGCATTTGAAATACAGCCATTTGAAACACAGCCTTTTTGTGCAAAGATATATTTATTTCATGCCTACACATGTTCAGACCGTGTGAGATACCCCCCTACATACAGGGGTTTAAATCAGGCATTTGAAATACAGACATTTGAAATACAGCCATTTGGTGAAAATAAATCTTTAATTCAGGCCTACACTGATTCAGGGCGTGTGTGATCCCCCACTACACACAGGGGTTTGATTAAGCCATTTGAAATACAGCCATTTGAAATACAGCCATTTGAAATGCAGCCATTTTGTGCAAAGAAATCTTTAATTGAGGCCTAGTCTGGTTTGGGCCGTGTAAGATACACCCTTTACATACTGTCGTTTTCTATTAATTAAACATCCATTTAGGGCAAGATCCTAAATTCAAAAAATATGAGGAGAGCGTAAAATAAGGGACGTGGCCCAGGTCGTAATGCTGCTGATGGAGCTCCTGTTGCAGGGAGAGGACGTGGTCGATCTGTGCCTGCTACACGCACAAGTGAAACTTCTTCCTCAGGTGCGAGTAGGCGACAAAACCTGCAGCGATATTTGGTCGGGCCTAATGCTGCTCTACGAATGGTGAGGCCTGAACAAGTACAGGCGATAGTAGATTGTGTTGCTGACAGTGGATCCAGTTCCTTCACATTGTCTCCCACCCAGTCTCCTGCTGAAAGACCACAGTTGGCACCTGCAGCCGATGTCCATCAGTCTTTCACCTCACCCCCTTGCAAATCAACGAAGCAGTCTGAGCCCCAAGCCATGCAGCAGTCTCTTCTGCTTTTTGATGACTCTGTTAGCAGGGTTTCCCAGGGTCATCCACCTAGCCCTGCCCCAGTAGTGGAAGAGATTGAGTGCACCGATGCCCAACCACTTATTTTTCAAGATGAGTACATCGGAGGACCATCGCAGCACGTCTCGGATGATGACAAAACACAGGTGCCAACTGCTGGGGCTTTCGAAAGCGTGCAGACCGACAAGGAAGTCAGGGGTGAAGACTGGGTGGAAGATGATGTGGAGGACGATGAGGTCCTCAACCCCACATGGAATCAAGGTCATGCGAGTGACTGATGTAGTTCGGGGGAAGAGGCGGTGGTCGCACAGAGTCACCAGCACAGCAGAAGACGGATCAGGGCGCAGAAGTGGAGCGGCCGTCCTCTAGACAGTACGCCTCCTACTGCCTACCGCAGCAAGGGACCGAGCACACCAAAGCCAGCTCCAAGGAGTTCCCTGGTGTGGCAGTTCTTCAGGCATGACCAGGCATTTAAGTGCAAAGCACGAGCTGCAGTGGAGTAGACACCTCAAAAACCAAGAAAGGTCTCTGGCTCCTTCTGCTTCCTCTTCTGCTGCAGTCGCGGCCTCTTCATCCACCTCTGGAGTGACAGAACAAACAGAGGATCTGCCAGCAACACCAACACCTGGGTCACCAAGCATCTCCACAATGTCACACGGAAGCGTTCAGCTCTCCATATCCCAAACGCTGGAGTGGGAGAGGAAGTACCCCCCTACCCACGCGCGATCCCTAGCCCTGAATGCCAGCATTTCTAAATTACTTGCCTTTGAAATGCTGTCATTCAGTCTGGTGGAGACGGATAGTTTTAAAGGCCTTATGGCGGTGGCTGTCCCACAGTACGTCGTGCCCAGCCGCCACTACTTTTCAAGGCGAGCTATCCCTTCCCTTCACAAAAAAGTAGGGGACAAAATCAGGTGTGCACTGCGCAACGCCATCTGTGGCAAGGTGCACCTGACTACGGATACTGTTGTGCCTTTTCATAGGTAAATGCATTGATATCCAATTTATTCTAGTCAAGATGGATGTTCATTGCCTTTAAGAGCCATGCTCGACTATAGTTACAATTTTGTATGTCTTGAGTAGGCCAAATTAAGGTCACACAAAGGTTTGTACTCTTCAGTGTTATCCTTCTCATGAAATCAGTTATTACATAGGTGTATACCCAGCGTACGTAGAGGCACTTATTATTGTATTTTACATTTTGTCATAAGACTATTGGCTGCCTGCTCTTGACGTGCGCTTTTTGATTTTTTAATCTTGTTTATAGTAAAAATTAACTTTTATTTATTACATTTAATAATTAGTGAAAAAATTTGTTGCTAGCCTACTTAAATTATAAGTTTAAAACTTTCACTGGTGGACCTGAGCAGTGCTATACTAAATATATTAATCAACTGGCAGCCGTTTGACAATGGTGACTGTAGTTAGATTCAGCTGGCTACTTGCCTCTTGGTATGCTGAATTGGATATAAGTATCCACTGTTTTGCTACAGTGGTTCACAACATTGTTAGTAGGCTGCTTAGTTTTTGTGCCTGTTGGCGCTGTATTGTAGCGTTAATAGTGCTGCAGATGCTGCGATAACTACCTGCTGCCTGTCTTATCTCCTAGATTGATTCAATTGACAGCACAGTCTCTCGCTGTGCTGCCTCGTTGGCGACGCAGTCACCTGCTGCACTATAAACTAGCTGTTCTGTAACGAGCACTCTCATAAAGGGTCCACTGTGTTCTAAAAACTTAGATGCTGCCCCCCGACATGTTTCGCCATGGATATGGCGTCCTCAGGGGATCGGGCCATATCCATGGCGAAACATGTCGGGGGGCAGCATCTAAGTTTTTAGAACACAGTGGACCTTTTATGAGAGTGCTCGTTACAGAACAGCTAGTTTATAGTGCAGCAGGTGACTGCGTCGCCAACGAGGCAGCACAGCGAGAGACTGTGCTGTCAATTGAATCAATCTAGGAGATAAGACAGGCAGCAGGTAGTTATCGCAGCATCTGCAGCACTATTAACGCTACAATACAGCGCCAACAGGCACAAAAACTAAGCAGCCTACTAACAATGTTGTGAACCACTGTAGCAAAACAGTGGATACTTATATCCAATTCAGCATACCAAGAGGCAAGTAGCCAGCTGAATCTAACTACAGTCACCATTGTCAAACGGCTGCCAGTTGATTAATATATTTAGTATAGCACTGCTCAGGTCCACCAGTGAAAGTTTTAAACTTATAATTTAAGTAGGCTAGCAACAAGTTTTTTCACTAATTATTAAATGTAATAAATAAAAGTTAATTTTTACTATAAACAAGATTAAAAAATCAAAAAGCGCACGTCAAGAGCAGGCAGCCAATAGTCTTATGACAAAATGTAAAATACAACATCCTTCTCATGAATGTACCAGTCTGAGAAGAAGCCTCCTTTTTTACTTTTAAATTTATGACGGGAGATAAAGATAAGCTCTATGCAGCTGGTGATCATTACTAGGGATGAGCGAATCCGAACTGTATAGTTCGGGTTCGTACCGAATTTTGGGGTGTCCGTGACACGGACCCGAACCCGAACATTTTCGTAAAAGTCCGGGTTCGGTGTTCGGCTCTTTCTTGGCGCTTTTTGAAAGGCTGCAAAGCAGCCAATCAACAAGCGTCATACTACTTGCCCCAAGAGGCCATCACAGCCTTGCCTACTATTGGCATGGCTGTGATTGGCCAGTGCAGCATGTGACCCAGCCTCTATATAAGCTTGGGTCACGTAGCGCTGCACGCGTAGGGAGAGGTTGCAGCTGCGACGTTAGGGCGAGATTAGGCAGATTAACTCCTCCAAAAGACTTCATTCAGTGATCGATCTCCAGCTGTGGATCATTGAAGTGCTGATATTCAATTGCTCAATTTTTTTAGGCTGCCAAGAGCGTTTTTATATCACTTTTTTCTGGGGTGATCGGCGGCCATTTTGTGGCTTGTGGTGCGCCAGCACAAGCTACCACCAAGTGCATTTAACCATCAATAGTGTCGTTATTTTTTGCTATATCCTACATCAGGTGCAGGCTGAGCCTGTGTCACCCAAGTGCATTTAACCATCAATAGTGTGGTTATTTTTTGCTATATCCTACATCAGGGTCAAGCTTTCATCAAGTGCATTTAACCATCAATAGTGTGGTTATTTTTTGGCCAAATACTACATCAGGTGCAGGCTGAGCCTGTGTCACCCAAGTGCATTTAACCATCAATAGTGTGGTTATTTTTTGGCCATATACTACATCAGGGGCAAGTTGAGCCTGTCACCCAGCGCCTAAACAATAGGCCTGACATTTATATTCCTCCAAATCAGTACTGTTTTAGCTGGTCAAGTTATTTTTAGTGACCGTAAAAGCACAGTTTTTGTTCTGGGTTGAAAAACAATTCCCAAATTTGCCATTCTCAAAATTAGTAGTTTCTGCTATATCAGGCCTACTTTAAATCTATCCCTAAAAGGGTATATTAGATTCAAGGTGCTGATAGGGTCATTCTGAAAAACTTAACACACACGCTACAGTGCAGATACAAGTCTAATTCTGTGATTAAACGTATACCTGTCACCCAGCGCCTAAACAATAGGCCTGACATTTATATTCCTCCAAATCAGTACTGTTTTAGCTGGTCAAGTTATTTTTAGTGACCGTAAAAGCACAGTTTTTGTTCTGGGTTGAAAAACAATTCCCAAATTTGCCATTCTCAAAATTAGTAGTTTCTGCTATATCAGGCCTACTTTAAATCTATCCCTAAAAGGGTATATTAGATTCAAGGTGCTGATAGGGTCATTCTGAAAAACTTAACACACACGCTACAGTGCAGATACAAGTCTAATTCTGTGATTAAACGTATACCTGTCACACAGCGTCTAAAAAAATAGGCCTCACATTTATATTCAGCTAAATCTGTCATTACTGGTGTGCCTGTATTAGTGTAATACGGTACCTAAATAGATAGCCAGACAGTGTTAGGTGTCTGTAAAAAAAGGCCTGAATTTTAATTCAATACATTGGCCCGAAAAATATTTTTCTTATTGTGGTGAACGGGAACAATGAGGAAAACATCTAATAAGGGACGCGGACGCGGACGTGGACATGGTCGTGGTGGTGATAGTGGACCCTCTGGTGCTGGGAGAGGACGTGGCCGTTCTGCCACAGCCACACGTCCTAGTGAACCAACTACCTCAGGTCCCAGTAGCCAGCAGAATTTACAGCGATATTTGGTGGGGCCCAATGCCGTTCTAAGGATGGTAAGGCCTGAGCAGGTACAGGCATTAGTCAATTGGGTGGCCGACAGTGCATCCAGCACGTTCACATTATCTCCCACCCAATCTTCTGCAGAAAGCGCACAGATGGCGCATGAAAACCAAGCCTATCGGTCTGTCACATCACCCCCATGCATATCAGGGAAACTGTCTGAGCCTCAAGTTATGCAGCAGTCTCTTATGCTGTTTGAAGACTCTGCTGCCAGGGTTTCCCAAGGGCATCCACCTAGCCCTTCCCCAGGGGTGGAAGAGATAGAATGCACTAACGCACAACCACTTATTTTTCCTGATGATGAGGACATGGGAATACCACCTCAGCAAGTCTCTGATGATGACGAAACACAGGTGCCAACTGCTGCGTCTTTCTGCAGTGTGCAGACTGAACAGGAGGTCAGGGGTCAAGACTGGGTGGAAGACGATGCAGGGGACGATGAGGTCCTAGACCCCACATGGAATGAAGGTCGTGCCACTGACTTTCACAGTTCGGAGGAAGAGGCAGTGGTGAGACCGAGCCAACAGCGTAGCAAAAGAGGGAGCAGTGGGCAAAATCAGAACACCCGCCGCCAAGAGACTCCGCCTGCTACTGACCGCCGCCATCTGGGACCGAGCACCCCAAAGGCAGCTTCAAGGAGTTCCCTGGCATGGCACTTCTTCAAACAATGTGCTGACGACAAGACCCGAGTGGTTTGCACGCTGTGCCATCAGAGCCTGAAGCGAGGCATTAACGTTCTGAACCTTAGCACAACCTGCATGACCAGGCACCTGCATGCAAAGCATGAACTGCAGTGGAGTAAACACCTTAAAAACAAGGAAGTCACTCAGGCTCCCCCTGCTACCTCTTCTGCTGCTGCCGCCGCCTCGGCCTCTTCTGCTGCTGCCGCCGCCTCGGCCTCTTCCTCCGCCACTGGAGGAACGTTGGCACCTGCCGCCCAGAAAACATGGGATGTACCACCAACACCACCACCTGCGTCACCAAGCATCTCAACCATGTCACACGGCAGCGTTCAGCTCTCCATCTCACAAACATTTGAGAGAAAGCGTAAATTCCCACCTAGCCACCCTCGATCCCTGGCCCTGAATGCCAGCATTTCTAAACTACTGGCCTATAAAATGCTGTCATTTAGGCTGGTGGACACACACAGCTTCAAACAGCTCATGTAGTTGCTGTCCCACAGTATGTTGTTCCCAGCCGGCACTACTTCTCCAAGAGAGCCGTGCCTTCCCTGCACAAACAAGTGTCCGATAAAATCAAGTGTGCACTGCGCAACGCAATCTGTGGCAAGGTCCACCTAACCACAGATACGTGGACCAGTGAGCACGGCCAGGGACGCTATATCTCCCTAACTGCACACTGGGTAAATGTAGTGGCGGCTGGGACCCAGGCGGAGAGCTGTTGGCGCACGTCCTTCCGCCGCCAAGGATCGCAGTGCAACATTCTTTGCCTCCTGTCTCCTCCTCTTCCTACTCAGCTTCCTCCTCCTCTTCTTCCACCTGCTCATCCAGTCAGCCACACACCTTCACCACCAACTTCAGCACAGCCCGGGGTAAACGTCAGCAGGCCGTTCTGAAACTCATATGTTTGGGGGACAGGCCCCACACCGCACAGGAGTTGTCGCGGGGTATAGAACTACAGACCGACGAGTGGTTGCTGCCGGTGAGCCTCAAGCCTTGCCTGGTGGTGTGCGATAATGGGCGAAATCTCGTTGCAGCTCTGGGACTAGCCAGTTTGACGCACATCCCTTGCCTGGCGCATGTGCTGAATTTGGTGGTGCAGAAGTTCATTCGCAACTACCCCGACATGTCAGAGCTGCTGCATAAAGTGCGGGCAGTCTGTTCGCGCTTCCGGCGTTCACACCCTGCCGCTGCTCGCCTGTCTGCGCTACAGCGTAACTTCGGCCTTCCCGCTCACCGCCTCATATGCGACGTGCCCACCAGGTGGAACTCCACCTTGCACATGCTGGACAGACTGTGCGAGCAGCAGCAGGCCATAGTGGAGTTTCAGCTGCAGCACGCACGGGTCAGTCGCACTGCGGAACAGCACCACTTCACCACCAATGACTGGGCCTCCATGCGAGACCTGTGTGCCCTGTTGTGCTGTTTCGAGTACTCCACCAACATGGCCAGTGGCGATGACGCCGTTATCAGCGTTACAATACCACTTCTATGTCTCCTTGAGAAAACACTTAAGGCGATGATGGAAGAGGAGGTGGCCCAGGAGGAAGAGGAGGAAGAGGGGTCATTTTTAGCACTTTCAGGCCAGTCTCTTCGAAGTGACTCAGAGGGAGGTTTTTTGCAACAGCAGAGGCCAGGTACAAATGTGGCCAGACAGGGCCCACTACTGGAGGACGAGGAGGACGAGGATGAGGAGGAGGTGGAGGAGGATGAGGATGAAGCATGTTCACAGCGGGGTGGCACCCAAAGCAGCTCGGGCCCATCACTGGTGCGTGGCTGGGGGGAAACACAGGACAATGACGATACGCCTCCCACAGAGGACAGCTTGTCCTTACCTCTGGGCAGCCTGGCACACATGAGCGACTACATGCTGCAGTGCCTGCGCAACGACAGCAGAGTTGACCACATTTTAACGTGTGCAGACTACTGGGTTGCCACCCTGCTGGATCCCCGGTACAAAGACAATGTGCCCACCTTACTTCCTACACTGGAGCGTGATAGGAAGATGCGCGAGTACAAGCGCACGTTGGTAGACGCGCTACTGAGAGCATTCCCAAATGTCACAGGGGAATCAGTGGAAGCCCAAGGCGAAGGCAGAGGAGGAGCAAGAGGTCGCAAACGCAGCTGTGTCACGGCCAGCTCCTCTGAGGGCAGGGTTAGCATGGCAGAGATGTGGAAAAGTTTTGTCAACACGCCACAGCTAACTGCATCACCATGTTGTGCCTTTTCATAGGTAAATTCATTCATACCCAATTCATTATTGTCAAGATGGATCTTCATTTCCTTCAAGAACGTGTTAGCAGGAGGCAACATTTTGGAACAGTACCTGTGCACACCACTCCACGTACTGACTGATGGTTCGGCCCCATTCAACTTCTGGGTCTCCAAATTGTCCACGTGGCCAGAGCTAGCCTTTTATGCCTTGGAGGTGCTGGCCTGCCCGGCGGCCAGCGTTTTGTCTGAACGTGTATTCAGCACGGCAGGGGGCGTCATTACAGACAAACGCAGCCGCCTGTCTACAGCCAATGTGGACAAGCTGACGTTCATAAAAATGAACCAGGCATGGATCCCACAGGACTTGTCCATCCCTTGTGCAGATTAGACATTAACTACCTCCCCTTAACAATATATTATTGTACTCCAGGGCACTTCCTCATTCAATCCTATTTTTATTTTCATTTTACCATTAATTGCGGGGCACCAAAGTTGAATGAACCTCTCCTCTGTCTGTGTGCCGGGGCCTAAATATGTGACAGTGGCCTGTTTCCAGTGGTG